>NW_018364295.1:105370-119397 GCF_002078875.1 Numida meleagris | reverse complement strand
GAAAGAAAGAAAGAAAGAAAGAAAGAAAGAAAGAAAGAAAGAAAGAAAGAAAGAAAGAAAGAAAGAAAGAAAGAAAGAAAGAAAGAAAGAAACCAAAAACCAAGAAACACACGATTATTGAAAAGTGTGACCCATTTAAAAGGTCACTTAATCCTTCTTTTTCTCCAAGCAGGATAAGCCAAAGCTACATTGCTTTTTTACAGATGTTTCATTAATCTGTTCCCTAATGCCTCCAAAGACAGGCATTCTAAAATTTCTGTGACAATTTATCCTTAATGCTTAACTATTCTTAGAAAATTCTTACCCTGTAAATCTCCTTTGCAGTAATTTTAGCACTTTGTCCTACAACAACAGAAAGGAATAACAGTTTTGTTCTCTTTAGTTCCATGTTTTTTTGAAGTGTTTGAAATCAGTGAAGAATTTCTGCTGATATTTAGGAAATGCAAAAAGGAACAAAAAGATTACTCAGCTTATTTTAATGGTAAATCTACAATCTACCTGGCTTTATAGCAAAGTAGGACAATGTTAATACATGTTCAGCTGTAATGTCCTGATTCCTTGACCCTTTTCTGGAGAAACTACTCAGTTATTTCATATTTTGTCTTTGTGGAGCTGAGGTTTTGGCTATTGCTGAGGCACAGGGACAAGTACATCAGAGATCACAGCACAGATCATTTGTTCAAGGGAACAGAATTCTGATGAGGAGGAAAAGAATTATATACAAAATGGATGTTTGACTTCACAATTAAGGAACAGTCATTCAGTCAACAATAAAAGCTCAGACCTCCAAAAGAAAACAGATCAAGGTCTAGTGGGTAATGCAGGAACTCACTACTTATGAATAATTGCAGACAACGTCCCTGAGTGAAGTAGATGTATTCTTGCTTTTTGAGAACAGAGCAACTATGACTTTTCTCATATGAAAAGGTTTATCTCTCCACCAGATAAGAATATATTTCTTTGCACTGAGAATTTCCTTTCACATTTGGTGATTCTTACTGATAGGAAGAGGTACATTAGTGCAGCTGGTATTGATAACTATGTGAGAAATTGGCCCTTCTTGTAGCATAAGTGCAGTTTGGTTGCATGCTTTAGGATTACAAAGGGGTTTAGCAGATAAGGCATTTTGTCAAGGTCTGCAAAAGAGCAGGTGGCCGCTTATGATCTCTGTGAGTGTTGATGACACAAGGGAGGCCAGAGGAGGGTTTAGGAGACAAAATTTAAGCTCTCAGATGTGACACTTTAGATCAAAACACCTCTGCTTTGGCTTTATTTACATTCTGGTTCATCTCACGGGGTAAGAAGAGATAACTATTCTTCATGAACAGGAAAAATGTGATAGGGAAGAGAAGCCTTATAGCTAGGAATGAGAGAATTTTGGTGATCTATAGAATTTACACAACTGACATGGATAACATCCATGCTTACACCGGATCTGCTGCATAATCACCTCACATAGCAAAATGGACAGGGGGAACTCAATATTCAGTAGCCATTAGAAAAGCATCTCAAAACTAGGATTTTGCAAAAGACATGCAGAAGAAAAACACAGATTAATAATCCAGGAAATACCTGTAAGCTCGTTTATGAATACGGACTGTTCATGTGTCTTGAATACTGCATTCATCTTAAAAAAAACAAAACAAAAGACCAATAAAACCCCAAACAGATAAAACTAGGGAAGATATAAAGAAAAATAAGAAGAATAATCTGGAAGTCTCCAAGAGAGAGGGCAAATTGATGCCAGGGCTCTTCAACTTGGAAAACAAGTCACTGCATGGAAAGTATGATGGGTATGAATGACATGGTGTGCACTAATTGAGAGTGATTTTTGTTCCACAGAAAAAAAAGAAGTAGGAGATATCAGAAGATATTATCTGACGTCAGATTTAAAGAAAACATAAATAAATATATTTTTTAATGCATGATGAGTTCCTGTCTTCAGGGATAGAATATTTTAACAAGAATTTGAAAATAACTTTGTGAAAAATTGATGGAAGGGATAGTTTAACAAGATGCAGAGACAGATGCAATGTGTTTGTGTAGTAGACTGTGAGAAACTGGAAGATTCTAATCAACACGATTTATCTGTACTTTTGCCCCATTCTTATATTCTTGGATATGTTCCAGAGTCCTGTCACAGATGAGATATTGAATTAGATGAGTTCTATTTGGAGGTCAATATTTGAATATCCATTTGCAAATACTTACAAAAAAGTTTATCTGTAGAACAAAGTGATGGGGCTCCAATGCTCTTTTCCATTGGTTTTTATAGCTCTGTCTCCCACTTCTCCCTATTTCCCCATCCTTTCATTCCTTCCATCAATCCTAGCGCTGACAGATTATTCTGATAAGTTGATACAAGTTCCCAAAGCTTTGACCTGCCCATTTTGATTGAGAATTGCTCTCTTACAACAGTGATAGAGTTCCTATCAGATTTTCCCTTGTCATATTCACTAAATCCAGAAGAGTGGAAATCTCGCAGATGATGGGGTGCCAATGGTAGTGAGTCACTGAGACACTGGCAGGTTCAGGGTAGCAGCCTCCTGTTTTATTACACCCATACTGGTAGCAGAAATCAATGATATTTCGAACATAAACATTTTTCCAGTCATAAGTAGGGAGAAGAAAATAAAATCAATTTTCTTGTTCTGTCTTCAGCTTTTCCCTAATCCCTGAGGCAACAATGGCAAAAAACATTTCAGGGAAGAAGGTGCGAATGTAAACTGCTGCTCTGGGGATAGGGTTGGCCATCAGCACCTCCTGCTTCTTACTGCTCACGGTGCGCAAGACTTCCTCTGCCACCTCTGCTGGATGCACACCATAAGTCACCTTTCTGAAAAAGACTGTAAATCAAAGAGAGAGGAATTAGAAGTACAAATAGTCAGGGATGCCTGAGGAAACTGTGGTGAGAAGATAGACAGCTAGTGCATAAGTTCAGTTAAGTTCATACACACTTTCATTTCCTTACCCCCTCCCTTCCCTTCTTTTGTATTTCCTGACCATCCACTCGAAGATATTTCCCTAAAGGAAGAAGCAACCTGAGCACAACTGAAATCTCCCTTGGACTTTTCATGCTCTTCTCAACCTCCATTCTCCATGCCATGCTGTATTTTTCTCTCACATGATGTTTGTTCCTTTCCATATGCTTCCTCTTTTTACCATATTCATCTGATCTCTCCAATCTCTCTTTTCTTTTGTTCCCCTAACCTGTTCATCTTATTGTCATTTCCATTTCTTTCCCTGTACTCTTTTCTTCTCCCTAGAAAAAGCTTCCATACTGCTATATGGAAATCATCCAACATCTGTTTTGTTTCATCAAACCTTACATTTCCAAATTGATGCCTCCCAATTGCCAGGTGCTGGTTGATGATGGTATGAACAGATGAAGGTTGGATTGACAGTGCTGACAGAAATATCAAATTCTTCCATTTCTGCTCTAAGACAATCAAAAAAGCCTACAGCAGCGTGTTTAGAAGCAGCATCTAAAAGAAAGAAAAAAACACGTGGATGTCTGGATGTATGGATTTGGATGTATGATGGAATTCCATGAAACAAGAATGTTTAGAAAATTTATCAGGGCATGATTATCCAATAAAGACAAAAGAACAGTGAATAACTTCACCCAGTGAAATTATCATCTGACATATTTAAAACAAACAGAAGAAATGGAATTTACAGGAAAGTTTTGCATAAGGTATATATATGAATCTCCCTATGCATGTGAAAAAGCATCTGTCTGGATTTCCCAATCACAAATATTAAGTCCTGGGTTAAGAGTAGTTTCTCTATTATCTCTACAGTTTGAAAACGTCTTTAGTAGACAGACAGCTGTCTCTGAGATGAGTGTCCACCCCATCTGATGCTGCAGTTTGTGGCATATTAGTAAAATGCAGTGAAATACATAGGTGTTTCTGGAAGACAAGTCTTGTGTTTTGCAAATAAATTTGGCCTTGGCCCTACAGCAACAATTCTATAGGTTTTCAATATTAAAGCTTGTATTTATAAACTTATATTTGTTTAAAAAATTATATTTATAAACTATATTTATAAAGAATATTTAAAATATTAAATAGTTGTTTTCTCCTTTTGCTTCTGCATGGCCATTTTTTTTTCTTTTTCACTTTTTAATTAAACCACTCCTTATCTCAACATATGAGCCTCTTTTCACCATACTTTATCTCCCTGTTCTTCTGAGGAGGGGGAGTGGGAGAGAGGTGTGGTGAAGCTTAGCTGGCTATCAGTGTGAAGCCATCACAAGTTATTAGAACTACAGGCTCGTTGTTCCCTGAATCCCTCCCAAGAACTTTAAAAATATGCTGTCACATTTGGTATTTATCTATTCTGAAGCACCTTAGGCAGAAGTCATGTTTCACAGTACTTTTAATTATTTCTTCTTGAGTTTGACTTTGAAAATTTTTCAAATACATTATTAATCATTTTAATTAAGGCTGGAAATTACCACTTTTAATAACTAAATATGTAAAGAATAGAATGAATTTTTGTGATTTTTTTTTTAATTCGTGAAATAAAAAACATGCAAAAATTATGAATGAATGTATAACTTACAAGCTGCACGAAATGGGATTCCTATTTTTCCTTGAATACTATTAATTAAAACTATTTGGCCAGTTCTTCTAGAAATCATGTTGGAAAGAATGGCTGAAAAAAGAAACAGAAAGAAAAATCCAAGTAAGTAAAAGAGCTTAATATCTTCAGAGAAAAGAAATGACAAAACTTTAGCAAAACTGTAGCAAAACTTTAATGAATACTAAGATCATAGAATCATAGAATATTCCAAGTTGGAAGGGACCCATAAGGGACATCAAGGCCAGCTCTTGGCTACACTCAGCACCACCCAAACCCTGTGGCTGAGAGAGATGTCCAAATGCTCTGTGAATCCAGCAGCTCAGGCCTGTGCCCACTGCCCTGGGCAGCTGTTCCATGCACACCGCCCTCTGGTGCAAAATCTTTCCCTAACTCTGACCTGATCCTCCCCTGATGCAGCTCCACACTGTTCCCTCGAATCCTGTCGCTGTCATCAGAGAGCAGAGATCAGTGCTTGCCCCTCTGCTCCCACTGTGAGGAGCTGCAGGCCTCCATGAGGCCTCCCCTCAGCCCGCTCTGCTCTGGTCTAAACAAACCGAGGTACTTCAGCTACTCCTCATACGCTTTGCCCTCCAGCACAGTGTGCCAATCCCTTTCCTTGCCCATCTAGCTATACTTTGATTAATGCATTCTAGGATCCTTTTCCTGAGGCTTTTGACTGTGTCATTGCCAACTGCACGCTCTGTGCAGTTTAGCCCCTCCGTCAGATACAGTGCCACTCCCCACTTTGCCTGCCCTGTCGGTCCCTTCTGAGGAGATCATAACCATCCACGGTGACACACCAGTCACAGGATTCTTCCCACTAGATGTAGCTTATACTAACTGCCTCATAGCTCCGAGATGGAGTCAAAACTTTTATCTCCTCTTGCTTTTACATAGAAAAATTTCAAATGTGCTTCACTGTACCCAGCACCTCAAATATTTGTGTGCTGTCCCATAGCTTATCAGTGGAGAGTTTAATCTCTTTCCCACTTGAAATCTAAATTCAGTCTCTACCAATTAACTCTGCTAACTCCTGCACAAAAATCCTTTTCCTCCTCTGAAAAAAAAGGAGGAGGAGACAGCAGGCCTGGTGGTATGTAGATTATCCAGTGATTGAGAAATCCGAAGTTCTGCCAGTGACACCAACCTCGATCTACTTGTCTGCTTGCTCCCAGCAATATTGCTTCCTGCTACTGGAAGGATAGAGAAGAACATTACTTGTACCCTTCACCCTTTAACAAAATGCCCCAAGATCCTGAAGGTCCCTTTGATTGTACTTGGGTTCCTCTTTGCTACTTCATTGCTGCTGACTTGATTATTGTCCAGTAATTAGCTGTATCAAGCTAACGCGTTTTCTAGCAATGTCTCTTAGTTGGGCCTTTTAATCTATTAAAAAGATTTTCATTGCCATTGCTTGCAGTTTTCCATTTTCTTTGTCTTAATCTTAGCATTCAGTCAGTTTTTCCAGGGAGTATAGTTCTCATAAAGACTTTCACGTTGATAATAAATGTGATGAAGCTTTCTATTGTTTCTACTCTGCTACATGGAAGAGGAAGACGAATTTTCCATGAACTAAACTAAGTAAAACTGTGAGGTGCACCTTGTCTTCTTGCTACCTAAATTAGACTTGTAAGAATATACACTGAGTGTAGATCACTCAGTTTCACAGTATTGGCTCATTACTGGCTCAAGTTCTTGTTGATTAACAGATGCCATTATGTCAGCTGTTGATAGCTTGCATCCAGTCTACCAAATTCTACCATGAAGAATGAGAAAATCTTTGTCTCACAAAACATCACTTCTTCTTCTTGCAGTTGAGATCCACAGCAAGGCTGAACAAGACTGAACAAGATTATTGGAATTATATTTTGAAGTTCTTGGGACCACAAAATACAGGAGTAAAAGGAAAAAAAAAGGAAATGAACAAAGACACAGTGAACAAATGATAAGGCTTCACAGCTCTTTGGTGCATCATGATGACATGTTAATGTGTTAAGGACTTAATTCTGCACTTTTCAGGATCAAGCACATTCTCAGTTCTAAGCATTTCAGTACCTTCCCAGAAACAATAGAGAAGTTACATACTAAAGTTACGGATATCTGGACATACTTTGCTGAAGCCCGCTCCATTCACCTCGAGTATTCTAGACCCAACCAGATTCTACATAAAGATTTGGGTACATTATTATCATTTTTAATTGTCACTATCTGTATCCTTGCAAGTTTTTTTAGAAGTTTTCTCTGTAACAAAGGCAGCAAGCACAGAACTAAAGGAGTCACTGTAAGGAAAACATAATAAGTAGACATTAATTTTTTTTTTTTTCAAACGCCTACTAATATATTTCCAAGCCCAGGCAGTCTGATTTTGATCTTATTCATTTCAATTTAAGTCCAGTCTTTTCACAGACTTGATTCTGATTGCAGTGAAGAAGGCAAAGTTAGATGCTAATGCGTCAGAATAATGCCAGCGATTTGGATATCAAGCTCTAAGTTGTGACAGGAAAACAGGAAAAAAATACCTTTGGTTAATGTTATAGGTCCAAAATAGTTGGCATCCATTATCTTTTTATCAAGTTCCAATGAAATGCTCTGCACTGCTCCTTTTACCTTCATACTTGCATTGTTGATCAGTATATCCACACAACCATAGCAATTCAGGATTTCCTTAGCTGCATCTTGAATGTAGTCTATGTCTGAGATATCCAGAAGAACAAGCTTTGGTGTATATGTCTAATAAAGGAAAAAAATATTCAGGGATTCCTGATATACAAAAATGTATTTCTATTTACTATTTCTAATTACTTTTTTTTTTTTTTTAAATAATTTACTGCTGTATCTGAAGAAAGTGCTTTATCATTCTTACAAAAATCTTGATTTGTTCCTTTAACCCACTCTGGAAAGAGAGTAACTCAGTAATAGGTAATCTTGTACTCTGAAATTCAGATGTAGGTGCATAAAGTAAAACACCTCAGGAAGAATAAGTTGGAATAGCTGTACCCAATAAATACAGATAAATACACATACAGGATGACTCCTATCTTTTCTCTTTTCATAAACAGTACTCTGTAGAAATGTGCAGCCCACAGAATTTATGTTATAGTGCTTTGAGAGATAATTTACATAAAAAAGGAGGAACTGAATTTACAGGGGAAATTGGAAGGTGGGAATAGCATGTTTAACTATAGATAATCCAAACCACATATATGATTTCTTGCAAAGATGTAGATTTTATCAGCTACAGGGTAGAGAAATGAACTCTGAGGATTTTCACTTATTAGTATGCAAGTAATGCAGGTCCCTTAGTCGTACTTAATTGTTTTTCCTAGTTGATTGCACAAATTACCATGAGCACAGTACTTTTATTTATGCAGATGAATGAAGCTGGCTGTAGAAAAAGGGTGACATGCAAATATTTGTTGGTCTGGTGACAAATGGCTATATAATTTGTTTAAGGACCACTTGTGCTCTGAAACGAGTCTGATAGCAGAAGGAAAGATTTTCCATGAGCACCAAAGAAACACCTTCCAAAGAACCACCTTTGACAGCATGGGAAGCCTTTAGTTGTCTTGCATGTCTATTTCCATGTTTAGTCACTGGTAATGAGGGAAGGGGACTTGTACTTATGTGCTCACATAGCCTGCAATCTGGGAACTCTCCCGAAGCAGTAGAAATATTTAAGATGAATTAAATCCTTAGAACCATCTGCCACTTCTTGAACACTCTAGTTACATAAAAAATTGATGATAGTTCACACAAGCAAATGGAGAACTTTGGATCCCCTTGTCATGGTTTTATGATTTTTGGTTATCGTTATTCCACATCATAACATCATGTAGTGCACTGGGAGTTAAAGAGTTAATGCCCCAGTTCCGTGGATAGTGAATGGTTCTGGGTACCTGGTTCTCAGAAGAGAAGAACTACATTTCCCAGACGAAATGACTGCTCTCTGTTCTGTTACCGTTTTCCGTTTAGAGGGAAAAACAAAAACTGTTCACATATCATGAGATGGCCCTTTTTGTCCTTCTCTTCGCTTTTGCTCATCCTGACAGCGTCTCTCTCCCTAGCCGTCTTGCTGCCAGCACTAGAGTAAGGCCTCTTGCATTTTGGACACTCTCTCTCTCATTTTATTTATTAGCTTCCATTTTCAATTATATTTTATTATATTGTGTTATTTTGCATTGTGATATCTTATCTTGTAAATTACTTTGTTTCTCCTCAGATCATTGCCACTGTTTTGTTTTTAGGCCCATCTCCCTACTCTTTTTCCCTTTTCCCTTTCCCAAGGTGTGGGTCTGTGGGTTCCCCCATCCCATTAGTCACGGAACTGGGCCTAACCTGCCCGTAAACCACTGACACCCCTACATCTGAATTAACAAGTAAATCAATCTACCTAGCATTTCTAATTGTCTGGCTTTGGGCAGGGATTTGTTCAAAATGCAGGTCCACTCAGGAGCTTTTGATTTTACTTTTGACATAGTTTTGACATCATGCTCTTCCAAACTGTTCCTCTCTTTCTCTCTGTGAACTGTGTTGGCTGTATTTTGTGGAATTACTATTGGTATGTGAATCAAGCTCCATGTGTACCTCATTTTAGTGGATTTAAAAGCACTTTTTGTTCCTGAACAAGATTTTTACCTCACCTTGTCAATTTTCAGAGCAGAGTGAGGAAACACTTACTGTACTGGGGTCTGCCACACTAATTAAAGCATCATACAAGGCTTCCAACTTCTCCCATGTCCTGCCACACAACACAAGCCTTGCTCCTCCTGAATGAAACACTCGAGAACATTCTAGGTGAGAAAGAAGTTCAAGAGAAATAATAACAATAATAGCAATTTGATTATACTCATTTTAGTTGAAATGGGGGGCTGTTTTTGCTAATGATGTTGAATCATTCATTTAAAATTCATTAAATTTTGAAGGATAAAGATATATGAGAAAAAGGAAATTTCCAAATGACAACATATAAATGAGTAATAAATGAAATTTTATGAATATTTGTACTATATTAAAGTCACCACAATTAATGCTATAGCATGACAATACTGTTTAGTTGTGGTATATAATTAAGAAAAGAGCAGCATAACAGTTAATAGATGATGGGTCTGAATAAGGAAAGAAGGTTTTGTCTTTCTTCCTTAACTGCCTCCACCTATAAATACAATATAATGAATGAAAAACATTTACAAAAATACATTATAAACATTAACATTGTTACAGAACAAAAACTTGTGTTGCCCACAACAGTATCAAGATACCAGCCAGTCCCAGAATGTAGCAAAGCTAGGTCTGGGCACTGTCTTCATGAAACTTTTGGGTACATGAAACTCATCTGCAAATCTGAGAAAGAATGTTACATAGAAACTTACCAGCCGCTGTCCTACAGATGAGATGAAATAGCAGCTGGAGGAAGGTCTCTCTTACACAGACCCTTACTCTCATTTGTAAGGGTCTTTGACTTTCATTCATCAATCCTATGATCTTCCCAGGACTCAGTGGAGGCAGTGGGGGCCATCCTGAGCTACCTCTGGTTCAGCAGGATCCCTGAAGCATTCCTGAGAAGATCACTGAGAAATTTCTGTGTATGCTAAACTGTAACTGCTTTCTCTGCATACAGACAAGTACATTCTGGATCAAGGATTCACCACAGTTTAAATTGCCTCTCGGGAAGATTCTTCTCCCTTGCTAATGCAAGTGAGCTAGGATTGTACTTTTCTCAAACTGGTGACTCAGAGAAACTACCAGTCATTCTTACTGTTTCTCATACCTTGGCATTGGCTACAAAACTGCAGTCAAATCATTAGTCTAAGTCTCCATGGAGCTGTGATTAATTCAGTACAGATTATGAAACACCAGGTTGAAGCTTTTTGACAGTTCGTGTCTGACTGGTTTTCTTCTCTAGCTGATGAAGGGAGAATACATTCCTCACTGGGCTGTCAGTTTGATCAGAGAAAGGCTTTTAAAAATATGGGCCACAAGCACCTCAGGGACGTCTTTGCAGGGATTCATTGTCAGTTGTAGTCCTCTGGATGTCATAGGGTGCCTCACGGTATGCATTCTTGCTCAGCTAAACTGAAGCAGTGGTTCTCAGTTCAGGAATGTATCAAGATTGTCCTCCTAATGAGGAAAAGTATACACTTGCCTTTTTTTTATCTCTTGGAATATAAGACGTATTGCAAATAGGCCTGTAGGCATGACATAATGAATGCACTGCCTCAAACCAGAAGATTTGCTTTAGGTGCAATAGAAAATTAGCTGGCAGTGGGTTATGTGTGCTGGCAGGATTGGAAATCAAAAGGTTTTTTCCATTCATGATTTATTTTCTGCTTAGATCTTCAAAATGCTTTCAGCCTTGAAACCCTTATATTTGGTCCCTAAATCAAATCTGTATGTCATTTACATATTCAGCACTGGAAGGATAGGAATTTGACCTTACAATTACTCTTGCTTTTCCAGCCTGTTTGATTTGTCTTGCTTTCTATAACCCTTCTCAAACAGGCAATATTATTCCTTCTTCAAAAATATTTTTCTTCGTATTTCTTCATATTTCAGTACCCACAGGAAAGTCCAGATATTCTTTATGTTTACCTTAGATTTTTTTAATTTCAATTTTAGAATCTTAATATCAGTATAGAAGTGTTTATATAAACCTTTTGGACCCAGGTTTCTACTTCTACAAACATTTTCTGTGGAAGACTTCTATTTATGTAATGTTTGTCATTCACAATTGTATTTTTATGAATTTCATTCATTTCTTTTTAGAACAGAAAAATTTTGTGACTTGAAAAGATTATTTACCTTTACAATGATAGCTACACCAATATTTTTCTTATAAACTTAACAGGGCAAATTTATGAACAAAATTCATGTACAAGATTGTTTTGTGAACAACAGCAAAAGGGAAACCAGTGATGTATTCATCTCGACTCTTTTGAGTTACAGCATTGAAAAAAGCCCAGGAACCAAGTTTAATTAGTAGTCATAAACAACTGAAAACATCTTCATCAATTTTTTTGTTACTTTTTAAGCTTTGATGAATGTCTCCATTTGTCCAGAAATTCAAGTATGTGGAAAAAGGAATTTTGCTGTTGCCTAAGATAAATAAATTAACTATCACATATCCTTTCTTTTCTTTCACTGAACACATCAACACACATAGTCAGACATCCTTGTTGGAGGTTCTGGAGGATGTTTACGGGAAGAGGAGTAACATAGGTGATAGAGGGGCAGCAATTTGCAGGGAGAAAAGGGTGAGCCCTGTTACAGGGAGCAGAAAAAGTGGAAGCCTTTAAGGGCTTGAAAGGAAAAAGTAACAGAGTAAGGTGACACCAGTTTATGCTGATTTGCTGGTACTCTAAAGTGACGACTTATAGTATTAGATGTCATAGTAGCAATGTGCTAAAAATAGCACTTGACATGCTTATAAAACCTCCTATTCTATTTAGTTAAATAAATTCAAAGTTCTGCAGTTCCTAAAAGTTCAACAGTGCTTCCAGTATCTGTGATTTAAATAGTACATTTAAAAATTATAGACTTGGTGTTATCTGGCACTGAGAAGAAAAGAGACAACTCACCCTTGCCTAGTCCGGAGATCGCATCTGTAATCACCACCACCTTGTTTTGCACTGCTGACTTGGAGACTAGCCATATGACGGTCTGGTAAATATAAATGATTCCACTGATCCCTAGAAGAAGCAATGGTAGGGCAAATACAGCAAGAATACCCATATCTGTGGAAAACAAGAGTCCATATTAACGTAATAGTAATTATAATATGAACACATAATTTTCAAGTTACTCATCTATAAAAACAATGTTTCCATGCATAAAAAGTCAGTAATCACAGCATAACAAAGACATGAAGCTGTGGGAATCTTGTCTTCCAATCAGCAGTTTCATATTAACGTATATTAATAAGTTTGCTTGTTTGTCTGTTTTCTTCATTATTACACATTCTAATCAAATCTAGATTTATAGACTAAAAATGACTCTGTGTTGACAAAAACAGAATAAAATTTTCTTTCAAATATTGCCTTTTGACAAAACATAGGATAAAATATAACACAAAACTTTTTATTATGTGGCTACTATGGGAAAACAGATAAAAAGCTTTTTATACTACTTTCAAGTAAAGCATACAATAGAAATGTTTTCTGTTCTGAAAGATAAAGAAAAAAAAACAAAAACACTTACTATGACTATGCAGAATCCTGGTATGGATAAGTACTCTTTTCAACAATTTTTTGTATTACGAGTTTAATTAAAGTCCTTCAAGATTTTCATTGAAGATTGCATTTGTTGAGGCTGCTTGCCCTGTATGAGAATGGCTATGTATAGCCTGCAGCTGTGACAGAGAGATTTCATAAGTAAATATAGCATCTACAGTGTGATTCACATGCTTGACAGTTTAGTTCAGCAGGCTGGACAGTAATGTAAAAGCTCTAAGTACAGCATCAATTCCACTGTACAATGAAGCATTTGTCTTTTTGTCTTCCCTTTGGTTGCAGTTGTTCATAGGACTATCTCAGTTTCCCATCTCAGGTCTTCACCTAACTTTATACAAAAAAAAAAAAAAAAAAAAACCAAAACTTTTGTGTGAAATCCAAGGTGACTATGTGCTTTAAAAACAACAAAAAGAACTTGCAATTTTAAATAGTTACTGTTCTACAATATAAATCGTGCAAATGTACTGGGAAAAGGTCTCCAAGCAAGCTGGCTTTGGGAGCTAACGTTTCATAATAAGCCAAGAGTTGCTGCTAGGCAGCAGTGTGCTCAAAGTACTGTGCTTCCAGCTGCTTTCCAGTCTTGGCATGTGTAAAGTAGATGTGTGGGGATACAAGAAAGACTATTCAGAGCAGAAGCTGTGGAGCAAGATAAACAGCATGAGAAAGCAAGGCTGAGAACCAAGGACACCTCCAGAAGAAGAGAAAAACAAAAGGAATGTCTCATGGCTCTGACTGGACAAGTACCCGTATACACAGTTAAGAAGTGTTTGTGGAATACGTTGTTGACATATAACTGTGGATGGGAAAGTTGTAAAGGCAGATGGGAGGGCTAAGAATAGAAACTTGTGAATGTATGTAAGAATTGTGAGAACTTGTAATAAATGATTTGGATCGTTCACATCTGAGTCCGTGCCTCAGGCGCTGCAAGATGTATATCTTTTCCAGTAGTTTCAGGACCTTATCAATTTTGGGTAATCATCTCTTGCATTCCCTTCAAAGGTGCAATGTTTGACCTGACTGACTCTGTTATGGGATTCCATTTGGGATTGTATGGTAATGTACCATGAATCATTCAAAATCTTTTTTATCACAGTCTTATGAATTTAAATGTTGACAACTGAATTCAGTACTCCTGTTTGTGCTGTGCAATTGGTCATCTAAATTCTACAGTGCAATTCTCACTTTCATGAGAGAATGACAAGATTAGAAACA
>NW_018364295.1:61546-105200 GCF_002078875.1 Numida meleagris | reverse complement strand
CCCCCAATTGGAATGTTGTTACAAGGAGCAAAGATGTTGTCATTATATGCAGGTACAAAATAGTATCAGCTTTCAACAAATGGGAAGAGTAGAAAGTTATTCAAGAGGCCATAGGGACGAGACTTATAGACGGAGTTTGTAATTCCAACTAGCTCTAGAAGCTAACAACATTGGGAATCAAGATGCATATTCCTTTCTGTGACAGTTGGATCAGCCTGCCAAGGAATGCATGATTTAAGATTACCTAACCAAAGAACTATATAATGGACAGAAAGAAGTGGCTGGCCTTGCTGCAGCTCTTCTGGATCCTCACCATCCTCAGCCTCAAGTTCATCTTCGAGATGCTGCTGTGCCAGAAGCTGGTGGAGCGCACGCAGGAGTTGTGGTACAGGCTCATCATGTCACCCATCTTCATCCTCCCACAGCTCCTCATGATCCGGGCCTGATGCATGAACTGAGCCTGCTGGGCTGTCCCCATTCCAGCGCTGTGCAGTGGGCTGTGACTTCTGTAAGGCCATTGACATGGTCCCACATGATATCCTTCTCTCTAAGTTGGAGAGATGTGGATTTGAAGGGTGGACTGTTAGATGGATAAAGAATTGGCTGGATGGCCACAGACAGAGGGTTGTGGTCAACAGCTCTATGTCTAAGTGGAGACCAGTTATGAGTGGTGGCCCCCAGGGGTCTCTCTTGAGACTGGAACTCTTAAAAATCTTTATCAGTGACCTAGACAGTAGGATCAAGTGCACTCTCAGCAAGTTTGCAAATAACACCAAGCTGAGTGGTGCAGTTGACACAATAGATGGGAGGGATACCATCCAAAGAGACCTGGACATGAACTGAATGATATTCAACAAGGCCAAGTGTGAGGTGTTACACCTGGGTTGGGGTAATCCCAGATATGTGTACAGACTGATAAAAGCACTAACTAAGAGTAGCACTGCAGAGAAGGACTTGGGGAGTTCTGGTGGATGAAAAGCTGGGCATGAGCAAGCAGTGTGTCCTTGCAGCCTAGAAGGCCAACTGCATACTAGGTTGCATAAACAGAAGGGTGGCATCAGGGCAAGGAAGGGATTGTCCCCCTCTGCCTTTGAAAGTACCCATCTCTGGATATTGTGTCCAGGTCCCTCAGCACAAGAAAGATGTAGAGCTGTTGGAGCAGGTCCAGGGCTGAGCCATGAAGATGCTCAGAGGGCTGGAGCCCTCTCCTGTGAAGAAAGGTTGAGGGAGCTGAGCTTCTTCGCTCTGGAGGAGAGAAGGCGCTGAGGAGACCTCATTGCAGCTTTTCAATACATAAAGGGAGATTATAAACAGAATGGAGACTGGCTTTTCATAGATTCTGAGGATATCCTGAGTTGTAAAAGACCCATAAAGATCACTGAGTCCCACTTATGGCTCCACACAGGATCATGCAAAAATCAGATCATATGTCTGAGTGCGTTGTCCAGACACTCAACTCTGACAGCTCAGTGCCGTGAACACTTCCCCGGGGAGCCTGTTCCAGTGCCTGGCCACTCTTTGATGAAGAACCTTTTTCTAATATCCTACCTGAACCTCATCCTGTTGCAGCTTCATGACACTCCCTTGGGCTCTGTCACTATCACCAGAGAACAGGGATCAGTGTCTGCCCCCCAACTTTCCCTATGAGGAAGCTGTAGGCTGCCATGAGGCCTCCCCTCAGCCTTCTCTTCTCAGGGCTGAACAAACCAAGAGACTTAGATGCTCCTCATACACCCTGCCCTCCAGATCCTTCATCATTTTGTAGCCCTCCTTTGGACACTTGCTCCAAGGGAGAAGGGGATAAGAGTGGAAAAGTCAGGAATAGAGGGAAAAACAAGTGAAAGGATAAGAAAAGAGGGGAAAATCACAGAATCATTGTATTGTAGGAGTTGGAAGGGACCTCAAGAGATCATGGAGTCCAACCTCCCTGCTAGAGCAGGTGCCCTACAGTGTGTCACACAGGTAGGCATACAGATAAGTCTTGAATATCTCCATAAAAGGAGACTCCACAAACTCTCTGGGCAACCTGTTCCAGTGTTCTGTTGCCCTTACTGTAAAGAAATTCTTCCTCATGTTAGTATGGAACTTCCTAAGTTCAAGTTTTAGGCCATTGCTCCTTGTTCTATCACTACACACCACTGAGAAGAGCCTGGCGTGACCCATATATATCCCAATTCCCTTTAGATATTTGTAAAGATTTATCAGATCCCCCCACAGTCTTTTTTTCCCCAGGCTGAACAGACCCGGGTTACTCAGCCTTTTCTCATAAGAGAGACACTCCAGGCCCTTTATCATCTTTGTGGCCCTCTATTGGACTCCTTCTAGGAGATCTCTGCCCTTTTTGAACTGGGGAGCCCAGAACTGGACACAGTATTCTAAATGTGGCCTCACCAGGGCAGAGTAGAGCGGGAGGAACACTTCCCGTAACCTGCTGGCCTCACTCCTTTTAATGCACCTCAAGATGCCACTGGCCTTCTTGGCCACCAGGGCACACTGCTGGTTCATGGTCATCCCGATGGCCACCAGGAGTCATAGGTCCTTCTCTGCAGCATTGCTCTCTAGCAGGTCAGCCCTTGACCTGAACTGATGCATGTGGTTATTCCTCTCCAGGTACAAGACTATACACTTGCTCTTGTCATATCTCATCAGGTTCCTCCCTGCCCAACCCTCCAGTCTGTCCAGTTCTTATTGAATGGTAGCACAGCCTTTTGGAGTCTTAGCCACTCCTCCCAGCTTTGTATCATCAGCAAACTTGCTGTGGGTGGACTCCGTCCCTTCATCTAGGTTGTTGATAAAGATGTTGAACAAGACCGGATCCAGCATCGACCCTTGGGGAACGCTGCTAGTTAAGGGCCTCCAGCCAGACTCTGTGCCACTGATAACAACCCTCTGAGCTCTGCCAGTCAACCAGATCTCAATCCATCTCACCATCCACTCATCTATCCTGCACTTTCTATGTTTCATAACAAGGATGTTGTGGGAGACATTGTCAAACGCCTTGCTGAAATCAAGGTACACAACATGCACTGCTCTCCCCACATCTACCCATCAATTGATGACATCATAGAAGACTACCAGGTTGGTCAAGCATGATTATCCCATGGTAAATCCATGTTGACTACTCCTGATAAGCTTCTTCTCTTCCAATTACTTGGAGATGGCATCCAGAAAATGTTGTTCCATCACTTTTCCAGGGATGGAGGTGGGGCTGAGTAGTATGTAGTTTCACAAGTGGCTGGCCGGGAGAGTGCTGGCCTTCTGCCTTTTTTCATTAGAGGCAGCTTAGGAATATTTGTTACTCTTCTTGTTGTCTTGGCTCATTTCCCAGTCGACTGCAATGGCATGAGCATTGCCATTATGGACTGCACCCCTCAACTGCTTCAGTTTGAAGCGTGTGTCACTAGATCAGCCAGCCCTTTCCCCCAAAATAACCTGCCCCTTCTACGCAGGTGGATCTCATTCATCCCTAACAGATTATAGTCTTCACAGAAGGTCCCATTACTATAAAATCTCAAACCCTCACGACAGCACTAGCTATATAGCCAGGACCTCATGTATCATGCATCTCTTCCTGGCATTGCTCTATCCTCTAACTAGTAAAATGGAGGAGAAAATAACCTGGGTTCCAATGTTTTTCACTTGTGCTCCTAGGGCTTTATAATCTTTGATTCTTCTCTCATTCTGCCTTTCAGCTCCATTTGTACCCCATGGAAGAGCAATATGTGACAGTAGTCTGTGCTCATGATGAGCTGCAGCACCCTTTCAGCAGTGCCGCTGGTCTTGGCTGCCAGGAGGCAGCAAGCTTCTCAAGGCTCCCTGCCAGGCCAGCAGAGGGGAACCTCAGAGTCTTTTAAAAGGGAATCACCTGATATAAAAAAAAGAGACAGAGGTGCGGAAAGAAGGGGAAAAAAAGGGGAAAAGAGGGTAAAACAAGGGAAATAAAGGGAAAATGGGAATATAGGGGAAATCCTTCCTAAATGGCCCGACATAGACCACCTGTCAGGCCTCCCACAATCCCTTATCACCCCTAGCAGGAAGGGGTGGGTCCTTCAGAGGATGTTCTCCAAGTTGGAGATGACAACTGTCACAGCAGAAATCCTCATATGACAGTGGTCTCTGCTAACAGGCCATCCTCAACTTAGGTCTTCCTTAGATAGATACAAAGCTCCTGAATGCCCCCTTTTTACATGTAGCCACCCCAGTAAATTTTTCCATTAATCACCCATTTTCAGGGTCTGGGTGTCACGCTACATCCAAGGGTCTGTGTCCGTGACAAGGGGGACAGGACCGAAAGAAAAAAAAAAACGAGGAAAGAGGAAGGGAAAAAAAAAAATTGTTGGCGGGTAGGGGCCGGCCCCGGGCGGTCCAGCGGCTAAAGTGGCAGGGAAGCCGCGGACCCGCACCCTGGGGAAACAAAGGGAAGAGGGGAAAGGCAGGGGACTCGTAGGCGGATCTAACACAAAAAAAACAGCAGCACCAATCTGAGAAGGAACAACTAATTTTACTAAATATATCAACAATGAGGCTAGTAGAATTATAACAGAGAGTTTACAGGCTGAAAATCTTACACAGTAAACTGCAGGAGGACCACGTGCTTTCACCGCCGGGCAGGAAGGAACAGTTTGCAGTAACCAGGGAATTAACTCTTTAACTGCCCGTGCCTTACATGATGTAATGATGTGGAATACCAACAACAAAAGTCACAAAACCATAACACTGGGAAAGGAAGTGGGGCATATCAGTGGATTCATCAAAAGGAGTCCTTGTTAACTCATTCACTTCACGGTTTCACCCGTGTGCTGGATCCAACCCTGTCTGGTGGGATGCCACTCAGCCTACCTCACATTCCTTAATCTTTGCGATGTCCAGGATATCCTCCCACTTCTCTTTCTGCCTCACCAGGACTCAGTTTACCTCCCAAGCATTTTGTTCCCAGAAAGGGAGCCACTCAAGCACCCCTTGAAGACTACATAGGAATCAGTATATACACATTCCAGTTTGAGGTTGTCCTTTTCTCTCCTAAGTACCTCCCACATTGCAACTCACTCCCTGACCTGGGCACTGCCTTCTCCTTCACTAACTTTATCTCTGGTTTCTATTTGCACTGCTACCACTCAGTATTTCCATACCTCCCCTTTGTGCCTGGGAGAGGTGTCTGCAAACCAGACATTCCTCATTCCCTCCTGGAACAGAGGGGCTTCGTTTATCAGCAAAGCAGCAATTTAGGTTTCAAGGCTTCCTCATGTACAGGGGACCAATCCAATACAACCCATTTTCAGGTTAAATCATACAGAGGTCAAGCAATGGAGAAACTGGGGATATGCTTTCTCCAAAAGACTAATAGGCCCCAGGCATATCAAAGTTCCTTCATATTTTGGGGCCAAATTTTGGTAACCAAATTCTTGGAAATGTGATGAATATGTATAGGCTATGCCTATAAATGTGTAGTTGCTGATTTGCTTGGTGTGTGAGTTAGGAGGAGATATCCCCCTCTCACCCAGCACAGTAATAAACATATCTGCTTTATAACCTTACGTGGGTTATAGAGTTTGATTCTGCACGTCAGGACCATGGGGCTCAGTTGTTCCCATTGGTCAGAAAAACATCAGGTCTCCAGCAACCTTCCGCCTCCTCCTCAATTAAAAGTATGCAGTACCCTCCCATTAAGAAACTTTTCATACATATTCTGTCTCTGTCTCCTTAGCATTCCTGCTATATTTCTGCAATTTAGCTGAGTGTGGGGTTTCTTCTGTTATAATGGTCAGCTGACCTCCTCAGTCCTCCTTATGTGTCATACTTCCTGGATGTAAATGGGGGGATAATTTGTTGTATATTGTTGGAACTGTGGAGTGGTTGAGCATGAACAATGGGAAGGATGTGGGTGCCTCAACCTGAATGGGCGTAGAATATTGTAATGAGTGTCTAGAAGTAATTGCACAGGAGAAATACCTGTCACAGCAACTATTTGAGTTTTACATGTGCAGTGTCTGAGACTACATCTGTATTTGATTGCTGCCCTTCTGCTGAGGAGCTAGAACATAGCAATACGTTTTAACTTACAGCTCATGCCCACCTATTTTTTTCCAAGAAAACACAAGTTCACAACAATTTTTAAAAACATGTGAAACACTTTGCCATGTTTAAGCTGATAAAGTTGATTTCCTGAATAATTTTAATCACTAATTTTTAACTGTATCGTGCTCCTATTAAAAATTGAAATCTGCTAACTGTGTGTATATGTGTATATATATTTATACTCATATAAATATTAAAAAAATGTATAACGCACGGATATTTTTTTCTTTAACACTTCCTAATTGCTGCTTGATTGTTCAAAGTGTAAACAGTGACTTTTTTGCACATAATCAAGTTGGCTTACATAAAGCACATGTAACAACCTCTTGAACTACTTTCTTCTATTCTAAACACGTAAGCTTCCCATAGATGTAAAAGCTCCAGAGGAAGGCCAGACTTCTGTATATCAGCAAGGAATGGGTTACATGTTTGAGTTTTTTTAACCAAACTCTGAGTGCTTAATAATTTAACTTGCAGCAAGTAAGGAGGAAAAGCATGGATTTTTACTCTCCCTGTTGAGTTTTGACACTCTTAAAGGCAAGACTCGTTGTCTTGGACTCATGTCTCTTCACTTAGCCAGGAAGAGAAAATGCAGAGATCAGCTATTCTCCAGTTAAAATGGCAGACATCATAGTTGTTGGACTTAGTTCTCTGCTGAAAGAGTCAAATATAAAGCAAATCTCTCGGCCTGAAAAATGTGAATCTTTATAATTACAGCATTTTAGGCACGTGCTTTAAAATGAAAAGTATTTAAAATGACTTAAATCAAAGCTGCTTATATGCTAATACAGTTCTAAAAACCAAGAGGCTTTGCGCAGGCTAATCAGCAATCTACAGTTTTCCATTGCTAGTGAGCCCTAGAGGAACGTAAAAAGTTAATGAGAATAGGAAATTGATTTTGCATATTCACTTGATACTTGTTGAATGCTAATATGCAAAAATTAAGGTAGGTCTTGCTTAGATTGACTATATGCAAGCCTTGGACCTCTTACAAACCTCTGGTTTGCAGGAATAATGATAGCTGTATTCTGAGATGTCACAATATTAACTCAGACCCTCTCACTCTTGTCTAATACTATTAACTGCTGCTAGATGATGCCAGAAAAAAAGCAAGAGAAAGGACTGTAAACTGGAGAGGGACAGAAATAGAACATAATGTAGGACCAAGGAAACTCAGCTTCCCACAAGGCCTGTGATCTTTCACGGCAGCTTGAGTAGTACGAAAGAAATCACTCTGTACATCTGCAGGCTACCAAAGTTCTCCTTTTGAATGTACCTCGCTTATTGCTGAGTTTTATTTAATTTCCTGAAGCCTACTTCTGTGTTGCTTATATTTTCTGTCAGCTAACCTGCTGGTGTTTCAACACATACAGAAAGGCAGGTGAGGTGATAGTGAGGTCCAAGTGTGTTGTACGTGTTTTACTGTGATCTACCGAGTTCTCTACAAAGGCTTAATTTATACTGAAGTCGAGAAAACCAGCAAAGTAACTTGACATGCCAATGAGTTATGTCAAGCAGGTATTCCCTTTATTACAGCGCTGGGTGCATGGGGATCACTCCACCAATATGCACACCGAGAGAAGCAGTGTCTATGTATTTAAAGGTATAGTGTATACATATTCATTACATATCAAGGACATGGGCAGAAATTCCAAGAAATAATTAACATCTCTGGTGATCGTGGGATGCATTCTCGCTGTAAATTTCCAACCTTTTAAGGGGGGGTAGCCCAAATCAGTTCCCACTGATATTACACTGAGCTGAGGCATCTGTTTTGCCATCTTATCTTCAACAACACGATGTCTACTTTACTTTCTTATCTTTGAGGGAGGAAAGGGTTAGAATACAGTTTCAAACAAACAATAAAAGATTGATGTGGGTTAATGGGGCAAGAAAACCTAGAAGTTGCTGATCAGTCATTGGAACTGAACTGGAGACTACATCCTGAAGGAAACCAGCCGAAGCTGGATCACCCTCTTCAACCATGCCAAGGTCAAGAATACACAGTGAGGAAGAGATACGGCCTTCATCCCCATGACCCCCAAAAATGACCTATTTGGTGGAATCAACTGCTCATTAAATGAGTTAAACATGTGATTTCAAGGTGAAAATCACCTTATCTGTGCTATGTTTCAGACAGTAACAGCATTTGAAATGAAACAGATTATGGCAAGATCAAGCTAGGGCAAAAAATAATCTGCATTTTGATATATTGGCTAAACACAGTCCAGAACAATGAAAAATATGCAGCTGCACTTTCCATTTTGATAAAGAAATTTGAGAATAATTTTCAAGATTAAAAAAATAATAATCTTTTTTATATATTTGTGACTCCATTTTCAGTCAAATAAATACATTACTTGCAAATTTTCTCATGGAATGTATAGAGCTGCAATCACACATTCAACTGAAAGAAAAATTTGGTCATGTCTCTTTGCCAGACTTTCATAAGCCCTATGTTACCAGATAAAAATATCCCTACTTCACAGTCACATCTTATTCATGTCATCACTTTTTGGCAGTATGTACATTTGTGAACAACTACTATCAAGAATGAAGCACAGGAAGAGTATTTCATAAAAAAATCTCTGACGAACACCTTGAGAATTCACTAGGAATAGCAACCACTGCCATCAAACCAGCCAGATGCATTAGTTTCACAAAAACAAGGTAAAACATCCCACTAGTTATTTCCATTGCTCCATTTTTGTTTGGTTGTTTTAATAAAAATACATAAAAACATGCATAAAAATAAGTTTTGTTACTTACATACATTGGATTTATTGTATACTTAATATTTGGCCCATGGCAATTCCTGATCACTCATTGTAGCAAGGGAAGAAGTAGAAAGAATCCTTGTTCAGGGCACACAACAAGGAACAGCGGATGATCATTTTCCCTTAGTCAATCCTAAGTGGGACCCAAATAATTTCATCATAGAATCACAGAATCATAGAATGGCCTGGGTTGAGAAGGACCTCAAAGATCATCGAGTTTCAATGCCCCTGCCGTAGGCAGGGTCGCGAACCATAGACCAGGGTGTCCAGAGCCACATCCAGCCTTGCCTTGCATGCCTCCAGGGACAGGGCATCCACAACCTCCCTGGGTAACCTGTTCCAGTGTGTCACCACCCTTTGAGTGAAAAACTTTCTCCTAATATCTAACCTAAATCTCCCCTGTCTCAGTTTAAAACCATTCCCCCTTGTCCTATTGCTAACCACCCTTGTGAACAATCGTTCCCCCTCCTGTTTATACGTTCCCTTCAAGTCTTGGAAGGCCACAATGAGGTCTCCCCAGAGTCTTCTCTTCTCCAAACTAAACACGCCCAGTTCCCTCAACCTTTCTTCATAGGAGAGGTGCTCCAGCCCGCTGATCACCTTGGTGGCCCTCCTCTGAACTCGTTCCAAGAGCTCTGCATCTTTCTTGTACTGGGGGCCCCAGTCTTGGACGCAGAACTCCAGATGGGGCCTCACAAGAGCCGAGTACAGGGAGACCACCACCTCCCTCTTCCTGCTGGCCACTCCTCTCTTTATGCAGCCCAGAACATAGGTGGCCTTCTGGGCTGCCAGCTCATGTCCAGCTTCTCATCCACCAGGACCCCCAAGTCCTTCTCCACCAGGCTGCTCTCAAGGAGTTCTCCCCCCAGTCTCTATAAGTACCTGGGATTGCCCTGGCCCAAGTGCAGCACCTTGCATTTGGCCTTGTTGAACCTCATTATGTTCACATGGGCCCACTTCTCCATCCTGTCCAGGTCCCTCTGGATGGCTTCCCTTCCCTCCAGTGTATCAACTGCACCACAGTTCAAATACAATGGGGAGCAGCTCGGCAACCACATCAGCCATCTCTCTCAGAACCCTAGGATGGATATCATCCGGACTCATGGACTTCCATATATTCAGTTTCATGAGGAGGTCTCGGACTTGCTCTGCTGTTACAGTGGGATGGAATCCATTCCTATCATCCACACCTTGAGGTTCAGGGTCCTGGCAGACATGGAGAGTCTGACCACCAGTGAAGACCAAGGTAAAGCACTTACTGAGCACCTCAGCTTTTTCTGTGTCTGCAGGGTAACTGCTGAGTCATGGCCTGAACCACTGATTGAGCACCTAGAGGAAAGACCCAGTCAGCCCTGGAAGCACAGGTGAAGGCAATTCACCTGTGTGACCAGAAGGGGTGGAGCCTGGCTTCACCCCTCTTAGGCCTCATTGAAGGGCTGACTGCCACTGAGGAAAGATCTTTTTGGATCTTTTTCTGGAGATCTCTCCTTGGTGGAAGTTTTTCCTGAGAACCCAGAATCTTCTGATAGATATGGGTGAGTGACCTACTTCTCATCCTTTGTAGCCCCTTGCTATCATGCCAGTCCTTCCACCTATTTTGTAGCGCGTTTTCCATTGTGTTGGTCCTTTCAATCGTTACATTTGGCAAGGCAGGCCAAAATACTAAAATGGCTTTCCTTCTCAATATCTTTAAGTGGGCCAAGGGGGAGAATATCATCCCTCTAGATAAAACCTTGCTGGGGCACATCCCAGGATTTCTGGGTTTACCCTCTTATGAACTGGCAGCCATAATTGAAAAATGGGGTCCCCTGTGGGATAGTGGAAATATTTCCCAATCACCATTTGGCATGGTGGAATATTTCTATGGATTAAGTAAGAATATCCTAATTACAAAGGAATGCCGATTTGCTGCATCCGCTGTGGCATGGCCACTATTAATGGCTCTAAATCATGCAGAACTTTCAAATAATGCTTTTAAAAATGAGAACCAACTACTGTGTGATCGTATTGATAAACTCGAGCAAGTGCATGCCTGATGACAGGGAAAAAATCAAGTTTAACTTTCCCCTTAAAGCAAATGCAGTATATTGCATTGGAAAATACTCAGGCCCCTGAACCAGTAGACCTGAGTAATCCAACAGGAAAAGTCTCAAGATCAGATCTCAGAGCCCCACTTGAGGTGAATCCCTTCACGATCTGACCTGTAGTGATGCAAAAAAACAAAAAAGATACAGGATAGATCAGCAGGGGTGCCCCCTGATCAATGGGCCCCTGCCCAAACCCATCTCCACGTAACAGCTTGCCCCTATACGACATCTGAATTGATGGATTTGGTGCAACCAAGGGAGGGTGTACTGGTTTGGTTACTCCAATTATGGGACATGGGGGCAGAGAGTGTTGTGGTCAATGGACCAGAAGTTTCCAAGCTCACATCCATTACCTCGCACCCTGCCCTTAGACAAAGACTATGCCACTGTGCAACATCGTGTGGAGAAACATTCCCTAATGGATTGGTTGATGGCGGCATGCCGTGTCAGCTGGCCTAATAAGGCCGATATCCCGGTGCATGCAGGTTTATGGTCCTCCAAGGAGGACCTCCAAACATATATTCGCAAGCTAGGAATGAAAGAGGCCATTTATGAGGAAGCCTTCAAAAGTCCTGATTTAGTAAAATTCTTAGCCAGAATGAGGGACCTAATTTTACAACAGGCACCCTACCACCATTATGGAACTTTAGTATCTATATTGAACACCCTGGTGGCCTCAGAGACCATTATTCAGCAGGTCACCCAGTTGGTGGCTGACCTGGGGGAGATGGAGCGCTTAAGGGCAAGGCATAATATAAGGACAGTGAAGGGGCTGAGGTATATCCAGTTATTAAAACAAGAAAAGCTGCCCCACAGACACCCCGATTGGGCCCCATACGGGTGTCCCATAAACAGATGTTTAATGACCTTATACGGGCTGGAGTAGCTTTTGCTAAAATCGATCATCAACCTAATCACGTTTTGCTTCAATTATGGAAACAACTAAGGGACAACCAAAAATTTCAAAATACCTCCAAAAGAGCAGGGGTACAAATAATTAAACAAGTACCAGAAAATACTTGAAAACTAGAGGACTTTATAGTCCCTAATAAAAGGAAAAAGACTCCCCAGGTGACTCAGGCTACAATGCCCAAGCCACCTGAGGAAAAAGACTTGGCACTCACCCAGTTCGTGGCTTGATAGGGGATATTAGTCCCCATGTAACTAGGGCCTCCAGACGGGACTGGATGCCCTATGTTGAGCTGACCGTTTTTTTGATCCTGAAAGAACATACAAAGAATTATGGCACTGGTTGACACAGGCACAGAAACATCAATTATTTATGGGGATCTGACTAAGTTTAATGGGGATAAAGTGATGATAAAGCTTTTGGGGGATGGACCATTCCACTTACCCAGACATGGTTGAAACTGGGGGTTGGGCATCTCCTGCCCTGGGAGTGTAAGGTTTCTATTGCCCCAGTCCCAGAGTACATCTTGGGCATAGACATTTTATGGGGTCTGGCTCTCCAGACAACTGTTCAGATTGTTCAGACTCCAACAGAGGTGCATCAGTATCCGGGCGGTGCAGGCGATATTGAGAGCCCATGCGAAGCATGAGCCTATTCACCTGCCGGAACTGCGCTGGATCACTAATGTGTGGCAGTATAGACTCCTGGGGGGGCAAGATGAAATATCAAGGACTGTGCAGGAATTAGAAAAAGCCGGGACCATAAGACCTGCACATAGCCCATATAATTCCCCCATATGGCCAGTGCAGAAGTCAGATGGCACATGGAGAATGACTGTAGACTACAGAGAATTAACTAAGGTCACGCCACCTGTTCATGCAACCATACCTAATATTGCCTTCCTAATGGACACATTGAGTAGGGAAATAAAAACCTACCATTGTGTCTTAGACTTGGCGAACACATTCTTCAGTATTCCAATTGCTGAAGAATTGCAAGACCAGTTTGCATTTACATGGGGAGGCAGGCAGTGGACCTTTCAGGTCCTGCCACAGGGGTACGTACGTTTGCCAACATACTGCCATAACCTAGTGAGGCGTGACCAGGCAAAATGGGAAAAACCTAACACTGTTAGCTTGTATCATTGGATCTTTATATTGATAATTTGATATTTGATATTGATATTTAATCATTGTATCATTATATTCATCATTATATTGATGATTTTTGGGCACCCCAGTACAGAAAGGACATGGAGGTGCTGGAGCAGGTCCAAAGAAGGGCAACAAGGCTGGTGGAGGGCTTGGAGAATATGCCCTACAAGAAGCAACTAAAGGAACTGGGGCTGCTTAGTCTGGGGAAGAGAAGACTGAGGGGAGACCTCATTGCTCTTTTCAAATACCTGAAAGGTGATTGCAGTGAGAGCGGGCCTGGACTCTTCTCAGTGGTGACAGGTGACAGGAGAGGGGAAATGGCCTCAAGTTGCGCCAGGGGTGGTTTAGGTTGGATATCAGGAAAAACTTCTTTACAGAAAGTGTTGTTAAGCACTGGAACAGGCTACCCAGGGAGATGGTTGAATCGCCTTCCCTGAATGTGTTTAAAAACCGTTTGGATGTGGTGCTCGGGGACATGATTTAGCGGTGGGTTGTTAGAGTAGTATGGTTAGGTTGCGGTTGGAATTAATGATCTTGAAGGTCCTTTCCAACCTGAGTGATTCTATGATTCTATGATTTCATGTTGACATCTGACTCACTGGAGGCAGTAGGACAGGCAGCAGATTCATTAACCACCTATCTGCAGGAAAAAGATGGGCTATAAGCCCTCAGAAGGTGCAGGGTCCAGGCCTGTCTGTGAAATTCCTGGAGGTAGTTTGGTCAGGAAAGACCAAAGTACTATCCAGTGCTGTCATAGATAAGGTTCAGGCATTCCCAGTCCCTACAACACCAAAGCAGCTGCAGCAGTTCTTGGGTATATTGGGATACTGGTGTTCCTTTATACCTCATTTAGCACAGCTGCTGAGAACATTGTATAAACTCACAAAGAAGGGGCAACTATGGGACTGGGGGAGAACGGAACATGAGGCTTTCCAATAGGCAAAACTGGCTGTTAAACAAGCCCGGGCACTGGGTATATTTGATCCTACCCTCCCAGCCGAATTGGAAGTTCATGTCACTCAGGACGGCTTTGGCTGGGGCCTGTGGCAATGCCAGAGTTCTGTTCGGACCTCGATCAGGTTCTGGTCTCAGGTCTGGCATGGAGCAGAAGAAAGATACTGTTTTTCAATCATGCTGTTATTGGCTGCCTACTCCGCATTACAGGTGGTAGAGTCAATAACCCAAACACCTGAGGTCACAGTTAAGACCAGCTTGCCAATTCAGGGGTGGGTGAAAGATCTGACCCACCTTCCTAAGACAGGGGTGGGCCCAAGCACAGACAGTGGCACGATGGGTCGCCTATCTCAGCCAGAGAAGTAGTTTGTCTTCATCACCGTTGAAAGAACAACTTCAAAAGATCTTAGGCCCAGTCACATATCTCAGCAATGCACTGAAAGAAACAACGGTCACTCCAGAGAAGAGTCCTGTTCAGGAGGGGAAATATCCCATTCCTGAAGATGCCTGGTATATGGATGAGTCCAGCAAAGGTAACCCGAGCAAGTGGAGAGCAGTGGTGTACCATCCCTCCACTGACACAATCTGATTTGAAGAGGGGGATGGTCAAAGTAGCCAATGGGCAGAGCTGCGAGCCGTGTGGATGGTAATCACCAAGGAACCCGGTGATAGTGCAGTGAACATCTGCGCAAATAGTTGGGCTGTGTATCGGGGGCTCACTCTTTGGACCACACAGTGGGCCACCCAAGACTGGACCATCCATGCCCAACCAATCTGGGGCAAGGAGATGTGGTTAGACATACGGAACGTGGTTAAACATACATATCGTACATATCTACCACATTTCTGTACATCACCCCCTGCAGTCAGCAGGAAATGATGAGTCTGACATGCTGGCTCGAGTACGGTGGATTAAGAACTCTCCTTCCAAGAACATCGCCCACTGGCTACATGAGAAGCTGTGACATGCTAGCCAGAAGACAATCTGGGCAGCTGCAGAGGCATTGGGGCTGCCCATAACAATGTCAAATATCATCCAGGCATGTCATAATTGTGAAGCTTGCTCGAGAATGAGATCGAAAGCCTTGCCAGAAACAACTGTCCACCTTACCAGAGGACATAACCTTCTCCAAAGGTGGCAAGTTGACTATAGGCCTTCTCCCACAATCTGAGGGGGCCAGATATGCATTAACATGTGTTGACACGGCAAGTGGGCTGATGCAGACCTATCCGGTACCAAAAGCAAACCAGACCTACACCATCAAGGCTTTAACCAAGTTAATGGTGTTATGTGGGACTCCACAGGTCATCGAAAGCGACCAGGGTACACACTTCATGGGCGCGATGATACAGTGTTGGGCAGAGGAAAACGACATTGAATGGCGATTTCATCTGCCCTATAATCCAATGGGAGCAGGCCTCACTGAACATTATAATGGTATCCTGAAGGCTGCTTTGAAGACGGACTCTCAGTCCCTGCAGAGGTGGACAAAGAGACTATGAAACCCTGCAGGACCTGAATGAAAGGCCTAGAGACGGCAGACCCAGTGCCCTGAAGATGCTACAGACAACATGGGCCTCCCCTCTTAGCATCCAAATTACGGGCACTGACAATTGGGTAAGATCCCAAATTGGTAACGAAAATAACCTTCTGCTCCCTGCCCCTGAGAATCTAGAACCTGGTACCAATAGAACAGAATGGCCTTGGAAAGTGCAAGTAGGACCAAGGTGGTGTGGCCTACTTGCACCTTGGGGGAGATTATTGGAGGTGGGAGGCTCGGTAGGCCCTTTGGTGATTGCTACATGGCCTACTGACATCATGATCAACACTCTGGTCTTCACTGCTAAGGGGACCCTCATCATGTCCCTATGACAGATCAGGACCCCCCCTTTGGTACCTGATGTAGTTATGCAGCCACAGGTATCTGGCCAAAGGGTGTGGTACAGACAGCTGGGACGTGCCCCAGTGCAAGCCCAAGTGTTGACCCAGGACAGGAATACAGCCTGTATCTTGCCTTGGAAGGCAGACCTCCCCCTCTTGGTACCACTGAAACACCTGTATTACTCCCCGTGAGTCTTTTGAGTCTCTAGGATCACCGGAAGGAGCAAAATGTCATCAAAGCATTCCAGTGCCGCTGTGAGATCAAGCACGAGACCCAGTGATGGCCTATGTGGGACTGGTGGAACATGAGATGGACCTGCACCAAACAACTGCATGCCTCCAGTAACGTTATTGAGCGCTCACCCATGAGACAACATGAACATCAACCACGAACCAATCATCAATCGTCTCATATTGTGTCAACCTGCATCGTGACAGGCAATTGTATAAGCGTTGTGGTATGTCGGATCCCTGAATCAGGGAAGGCTCACCCTCCAGCTGACTCAATCATTGGTTCATACTGTGAAGGGGTGGAGTGTATGGGAACTGCTGAGTCACAGCCCGAACCACTGATTGAGCACCTGGAGGAAAGACGCAATCAGCCTGGAAGAAGCCAGGCTCCACCCCTCTTAGGCCTCACTTAAGGGACTGCTTACTGAGGAAGGATCTCTTTCTGGAGATCTCTCCTTGGTGGAAGCTTTTCCCTGAGAATCCAGAATCTTCTGATACAGGCGAGCAACCTACTTCCCTTCCTTTGTAGCCCCTTGATATCATGCCAGTCCTTCCACTTCTTTGTAAATGTGTTTTCCATTGTGTTGGTCCTTCAAATCATTACAATGTCTGTAGAAGCCACTTCTCCATCCTCATTTATCAGAGGGGGAGCACTCTCCTTGACATGTCTTCTCCTGCCTTTGTACCTGTAGGAGCCCTTCTTGTTATTTTTCACATCCCTAACCAAGTTCAGCTCTATCTGTGCCTTGGCTTTCCTGATCAAATCTCTACACATGTGGACAACAGCCCTATATTTCTCCCAGGCTACACAACCCCTGCTTCCTCTTTGGGTACATTTCTCTCTTTTCCCTCAGTTTAAGCTGCAGGTCCTTGCTCAGCCATGCCAGTTGCCTGCCTCCTCTGCTCGATTTTTTTGCTGGGGAATGGAGAGCTCTTGTGCACCTGGGAGGGTGACCTGTAAGAGCTGCCAGCTCTGTTCTGTTCCTACACCCTTAAGGACAGTTTCCCAGGGGATCCCACCCAGCAGTTTCTTGAGCAGCTGGAATTTTGCTCTCCTGAAGTTCAGGGTCCTGACTCTGCTTTTTGCCAGGCCTGCATTCCTCCAGATCGCAAACTCCGCCAGGGCATGATCATTACAGCCCAGACTGCCTCCAATCTTAACCCCTCTAATGCTCTCCTCCACAGTGGTGAGCACGAGGTCCAGTAAGGCTTCACCTCAGGTCGGTCCATCTAATATATGGACCAGGAAGTTATCCTCAACAGACTCCAGGAGTCTCCTGGATTGTCTGCCACCTGCCATGCTGCTATCCCAGCAGATATCTGGATGGTTGAAATCCCCCATCAGGACAAGATGCAACACTTCCTGCAGCTGGAGCAAGAAGGCCTCATCAACAGGCTACCCCTGATCAGATGGCCTGTAAAAGACCCCAACCACTAGATCTCCTTTACTTGACTGATCCCTGATTTTAACCTATAAGCTCTCAACCTGGTCATGGCTGTACTCAGACACAGCTCTTCACAATCTATCCGCTTCCTATAACATAGAGGGCAACTCCCCCTCCCTTCCTGCCCTGTTGCTCCCTCCTGAAGAGTCTGTAGCCCTCAGTCGGAGTGTTCCAACCTTGGAATTCATCCCACCACGTTTCTGTGATAGCAACCAGATCATAATTTTCCAAGCACATCATGGTTTCCAATTCCTCCTGCTTATTTCCCATGCTGCGTGCATTAGTGTAAAGGCACTTCAGCTGGGCTTTCTGGCACACTACCCTTCTAGAGGGTCCCTGCCTCAAACTTCCGGAAGAAATCTGAGGTTTTCCTCTACTGCTTCCTAGAGGGAAACAAGAAGGTTTCGGATGGGGGGTTGGCAACATTACCTCCTCTGAGGAGCTCCCAGCAGATCCTACAGTATGGGTCAGAGGTTTTTCCCCGCAATCTCCTACAACAACAATCTGAGTCAATGCATGAAATGTATTGGCCAAATATCAGAGATTGATTTCATTTGGGATGAGGCATACTATACCTAAAGCAAATAATTTGTCTAAACTGTACCAAGTGGTGCAGGACAGAAACAAGACTCCATCAGGCTTTATCAATAAATTAGTTACTACTGCTAGGAAATGCACTGGATTGGATCCAGAAAAATAAAGGGATGCAGTGCAGTTAGTGTGTAGATTTATGGGGCAGTCAAATGTGGACATTAGGTGCAAATTACAGAAAATGGAGGGAGAGGATTCCAGATATCTGAATACGTTACTGGAAGCTGCCTGAAAGGTTGTCTCGCTCCAATTATTGTTTCTCTTATGGCTGCACTCATGGTAATCATTGACCCCCAAAAGCTTGTCAAGCAGGTTATGTCTCAGATGGGTGTTGCTGGACAAGCTTGGAGCAAAAAATTGTTCCAGCTTCTCACAATGGTATGTAACAATAGAGTGGAAAATGAAATAGTAAGAGATCAAGAGAGGAAATGTAATGGCTTTAGCACAAGAACCAGGAAGAGGAAGACCACAAGGAAATACACAAGAGAATGAATGGAGACCACATGTGGAAAGGGATCAACGTGCTAGATGCAAAAATAAGAGCCACTGGAAAGGGACTGCCTACTGCAGCAGCAGACACAAAGTTTTGTGGGACTGTCATGCCAGGCAGAAAAAATAAATAGACTCTAACTGACAACTGCGAATTATCTAGGGGGGTAAGTGGTGGGTGTCACCATGCCACAGTACTTCTGTTTATGACTGTAAAGGTAAGTGGAAGCAGGACAAGCAGTCTTTTTCCGGGGTGCAATTTGAAGGAGCTGACCACTGCAAAAGGCGATAATGCTTGTGCATGGCAACGAAGGTACCACTCCCTGCTGGCTTATCTGTTGGGCCACATGTGTCACACTAACAGAGAGAAAAGAAGGAAAAAAAAACAAACCTGAGAAGCAGGGATAAAAGGTCTCCGCTAAACTAAGTACTTTGGAGGAGAACAACTCCCAGTGAAAAGAAACATTTGACAAGGAATTCCCTAAGAGAAAAAACCTCTTAGGAAAGAAGCCCCCGGGGCCTGCTTGCTGGGAAGGTTCCTGGCTTTCTCCAACCCCCCCCCTCATTGGATGAGTTCCTGAGATCAGCGGATGCACTACAAATTACACTGGACCCACAGTGGTGACTATCTCTCATGCTTTCTTCAAAGACTCCTTGCTTTTATTTCCTATCACTTCTCTGTTGCCCATCTTTCCTTCCCCATATCCCTAACTAGAATTTGTAATAAACTGGTCAGGCTAATGTTTCACCCATTGTGTCCTTATCTCGCTGTCAGGTTTACATGTATTAAAAGAACCTCCTCTCCCTCCTATAAACTGGAGCGAGACTTTTTTAAATGGTGTCACAGAGAGGATACCCGACAGTGGGAATATTACCCTTCCAGATATAGTTGATATGTGCACCTTCTGGAGCTGCAAGGAGTGATATTTTTGATAACGTATCTGTCATGGTTTTGTGATTTTCAGTTATTGGTATTCCACATCATAACATCATGTAGTGGACATACCTAGTTCTCAGAAGAGAAGGACTACTACAGTCCCCACGGTACTTTGCTCCTCTGTTACCATTTTCCAGCCGGAGGGAAAAGATAGAAGCTCGCAGTATAAAAACTTGCAGATCACGAGACCTCGTCCCTTTTTCCGCCGTCTCTCATCTTGGCAGCACCTCGCTCTCCAGCCGTCTTATCGTCGGCAGTAGAGTAAGGCCTACCTTGATTTTGGGACATTCTCTCTCTCTGTGTTGGATTTATCAGCTTAAATTGTAATTATATTGTATTATAGTGTGTTGTTTTGCATTCTGATATTTTATTTAGTAAATTAGTTTGTTTCTCCTCAGATTGTTGCTGCTGTTCTTTGCTCTCAGGGCCATCTCCCTACCCTTTTCCCCTTTCCCCTTTTCCCGGGACGTGGGCCCTTGGGTCCCCCGTCCCCTTTGTCACGGAATCGGGCCTAACGCCCGTAAACCGTTGACAGTATCTCCTTTTGAGACAAGGATGTAAAATTTCTTGTAAACACAGAAGGAACTTAACTCTGTTAGTAATACTTGTAAAGGGCAGTTAAGTGATCAGACAGCTTCAGCTGTTGGTGCCACAGGGAGGAAAGAGAACAGCAAAGAAGATTCTGTACAACTGACAATAGATTTGCTTACCTTTCTGGGATTAGCAGGATACAAGGTATCTTGGAAAAATTTACAGACTGTGTTACAGGAAGTAACCTACTTGGGGTTCACCATCTGTTAAAGTCAACGTAATTTTGAGACAGAAAGAAAATATATGCCAGATTCTGGAGCCTAAATCTAAAAAGGAACTGAGAGCATTCCCTGAGATGGTCAGATGGAGTACTGTGGAGTACAGGTCTGGGGCTTGGCTCCCGACACAAGAAGGACATGGAGCTGTTGGAACAGGTCCAGAGGACAGCCACAAAGATCAGAGGGCTGTAACATCTCCCCTACTTGGACAGGCTGAGAGAGCTGAGGCATTTCAGCCTGGAGAAGGCTCCATGGGGACCTTATGGCTCTGCCAGTACCTGAAAGGTGCCTGCAGAAAAGCTGGAGAGGGACTTTTTATGAGGACATGTAGTGACAGGACAATGATTTTAAATTGGAAGAGGTTAGATTTAGACTAGATATTAGGAAGAAGGTCTTTACTGTGAGGGTGGTGAGACACTGGAATGGGTTGCCAGAGAGGCTGTGAATGCCCCCTCCCTGGAGGTAAGCAAGGCCAGGCTGGATGGGTCTTTGAGCAACCTGGTCTAGAGGGAGGTGTTCCTGTATATAGCGGTGGAGTGGGAAGCAGATGATCTTAAAGGTCCCTTCCAACCCAAACCTTTGTATGATTCTATTGACTTGCGGAAACAAACTTTACAACCAGGGAACATTATAAAGCAGGTATGTTTATTACGGCACTGTGCCCACATGCCGGGTACAAGGGAGGTTTCCCCATCCTAGCTTGCACAACAAAAGACAGAAAACTTCCATATTTAAAGATCAAAAGTATACATATTCATAACATTCCTGAGGGAGGGAAGGACTATTACAATTAATTCTGAGAAATGATTATAATACACTCCACCCCAGAGTCACACCCCTTGAGCATGCGTAGTGCCTGCTGGTGGTCATCTTCAGGGGTCGTGGGGATGAAGGCTGTATCTCTTCCTCACTGTGTACTCTTGACCTTGTCACGGTTGAAGAGGGTGATCCAGCTTCAGCTGGTTTTCTTCAGGATGTAGTCTCCAGTTCAGTTCCAATGACCAATCAGCAACTTCTAGCTTTCCTTGCCCCATTAACCTACATCAATCTTTTATTGTTCGTTTGAGATCATTTTCTACCCTTTCTTGCCTCCCTATGATCTGTGGATCTTAAACTTTGGGCTTGCTGATAAACCATTATAAGAGGCAGTAAACAGTCCTGGTATGGACTCAGGAATGTAGAGATGCCTTTACAGAATTAAAACAAGCCCTGATGAGTGCTCCAGCACTGGGCCTCTCGAATCTGGAACAACTGTTTGAATTGTTTGTGCATGAAAAGCTACATATTGCCCCTGGCATGGAGTCCTGGCATGGAGATTAGGACCATGGAAGAGACCAGTGAGGTACTCTTCAAAGCAACTTGATAATGTCAGCAAGGGATGGCTATCCTGCCTTAGGGCAGTGACAGCCACTGTATTCCTGATACAGGAAACTGATTCTGGGACAAAATATAATATACCACACATAGTGACAACTGTCCTGAAACAAAAAGGAGGCCATGGTTGTCCCTAGGCAGAATGCTGAAATGCCAAGCTGTCTCACTGGAACAGTAAGGATATCAAACTGAAGGTGACTAACCTTTCAAATCCTGCAGTACTTTTAACAGTGAATGCAGATGAAGGGGACCTGGAAGATGACTGTTTCCAAACTATTAAGCAAGTGTACTCCAGAAGAGCTTACCTGTGATATGCTGCTCTTGAGGAGAGGGACTGGAAGCTGCTTGTTGATGGCAGCAGCTTTGTGAAGGAAGGGAGTCAAAAAGCAGGTTATGATGTAATAACCCAGGACAAGGTGATAGAGGCCAAAGCTTTGCTTCCCAGTACATCAGAACAGAAGACTGAATTAATTTCCTTATTGAGAACATTGTGACTGTCAAAAGGGGTAACATTTGGGGTAACGTGCTCATGGAGCAATATGGATGGAAAGAGGATTTCTTTCCTCCCAGGGGTCACCAATAAAACACAGTTTCTCTATATTTATATATATCTCTCTATATATATTCTCTATAGTTATGGGAAAAGATACAGATGCCTAAAAAGTTAGCAATAAGGTATTGCAAGGCATAGCAGTTAGAATCATAGAATCACAGAATCATAGATTGGCCTGGGTTGGAAAGGACCTTAAAGATCATCTAGTTTCAACCCCCCTGCCGTGGGCAGGGTTGCCAACCACTAGACCAGGCTGCACAGAGCCACATCCAGCCTGGCCTTGAATGCCTCTGGGGATGGGACATCCACCACCTCTCCGGGCAACCTGTTTCAGTGCGTCACCACCCTCTGTGTGAAAAACTTTCTCCTAATATCCAACCAAAATCTCCCCTCTCTCAGTTTAAAACCATTCCCCTTTGTCCTATCACTATAAACTCCAGTGAATAACAGGAATCAACTTGCCAATAAAGCTGACAAAGTAGCTACAGAAGGAACTCTCTTATTAGTAATCCCAGACAAATATAAGTACCTAGCAGAAGAGACTCCACATAATCAAGTTGAAGATGAGAGGGGGTGTTGAAAGTGGTGAAAGACAACAAGGGATGGTGGATAGATTCAGATAAACAGATAATTGTCTTATGAAGAAACTGGCAGAAGATTTTAATCAGTTGACACAGTGGGGAATAGGATGGTCACTGAAATGATGATTAGCCTTGCTCCTAGGAGTCATCTGTGTTGTAACAATTAAAAGCAGCGTAGACCTCTGTATAAGATGTACAGATGTACAGATGTTTCAGATACACTGAAAGAAGTATATGGAAGTAGTCAGAAGAACTGACTACTTCCAAAGGAGGGAATTGATACATGGCAATAAATTCAGGGCCTTCAGCAATTAATTCAAAATCCCCATCAAACTGACATTCTGTCTAGGGAAAGTGTTTTTTCCTGGATAAATGGGACATCTGGAGCCTAAAAGCAGTCTCAACACTCCACCAGCCTTGAGTAGGTACACTGTACCCTGCTAGGGTTGATGATATACGGACCACAACAAGGTCGACATGCTAATTAGAAACTTAGCCAACAGCCATGTCTTTTCTAAATAAGTTCCTGGCCATATATAAGGGACCTGGCCTATGTAATGTGAGCTTTTGCCTGGATAACACCTCCCTGTGGATCCTCACAACCACCAAAGACTCCTTGCAAGAATCCCTTGTTAACACAGTGCATACATACTAGATTTTAATGTGCACAACAATCCTAGGAATAAGTGAGCACTTGATGGAAATTGTATGAATACAGTTTTGTTCTAACACACTCCTGTCAGATCTGCTGTTATCTCCATCCTTTGGGCCCCACGTTGGGCACCACAAGGACTTCTGTGATTTCACCCAGCAGCAGCTCAGCACTGCACAGCCCTTCGCTCAACCCCCTCCTCCCAATGGGATGGGGAAGAGAATTGAAAGAAAAAGTAGAACTCGTGGGTTGAGGTAAAAATTATTTACTAAGACAGAAAAGGAACAGTGAGAAATAATAACGATAATAATAATACAAATATAAAACAAGTGATGCACAAGCAATTGTTCCCCACTTGCTGACTGATGCCCATTCAGTCCCCAAGCAGCAGCCCCCTACTTCAGCCAACTCCTTTCAGATTTATAGTTTTTTAACATTATGCCATATGATTTGGAATATCCTGTTGGCCAGTGTAGGACAGCTGTCCTGGTTCTGTCCTCTCCCAACTCCTTGGGCATTCCCCAGTCCGCCTCACTAGCAGGAGAGTACAAGAAGCTGAGAAACTGAAATGTCCTTGGCTCTTTATGGCACTGCTCAGCAAACACTGAAACACTGATGTGTTATCAACATTCATTTTCCAAAACACAGCATCATATCAGACACCATAAAGAAAAACAATGCTGTCCCAGCTGAAGCTACAACAGACTTTAATGGGACTTCCTCAATGAGAAGCAAGATTGCAAAAACAGAACAGAGACAGAAAATCCAGAATGATATCAAGGTAAATATAATAATGAAATACTACAAAACCATGATGCAAAAGCATTTACTTTCAAGAAGATTTCAAAGTCCAGTTACAGATTCATGTAAATATTCTCTCTGAACTTCTCAGCTCCTGTACCAGCCACCAACCTCACAGTCCCAGCTTGTGTGCACAAGCCAGAGCAGTTACATTCCATTAAGCTGCAGTGATCGGAGTTGTGGTCTATTGAAGAACCCTTGGGACCTAACTAAATGTCCTCCAGTAATTGGCAATGCACTTAGAGAAGAGTTTCTACATTAAATAAATAAATAAATACAAACAATAGATGGCTTCTCTTTTTCTCATGTAATTTTCTTGCTGTGACTTTGGGGATCAGAATGTCTAGCCATGTTATGGTTTACTAAATTTTGATTCAAGACTATCCATTCAAAATAAAAAGAACCAAGAAATAAGTGATTTTCTTCAGTGTTATCTCTTGTGGTGATCGGGTAGTCACAAACACCCAAGACACTTGCTTTCAAAGTTATGCAAGAAGAACAACCCCAAAGAAGAGCCTTAGTCAGAAGGCGGCACTGCAGATGTTCACCACCCCCAAATGCCACTGTTTCCGACAAAGGAGAGTGGAGTTTTGGATGCAGCATACGTTAGGAGTCAACGCAATACAAAGACGCTGTGTCCATCACAGCATTTCTCCAGGGGACATCAAAGGCACAAACACAGCACAGCACTGTTTCTTTTTCTATCTTTTAAAAATGTGAGCACTGTATTATCGCCAGTGGGTCAGTGCTTTTACCACTCTGACCAAATTCTCGCATTCTTTAGACTGAAGTTAAATACGCTATCATGGACATAAATACTTTCTATTACATCCTCAATCTCTGCAGCCATTCTGAATACATTCCTGCCCATCAGTAAGACTCCAAAGATATTGGGATGGACAAATCAAAAGCAACAGAAAGTATACCATAGGTTTACAGTATAGTTTGCGTATAGCACTGAGAGCTATGTTTTTCAGTATAGTCAAATACTTTGGCAAATTAGTGCTATAGAACAAAACAAGACTATAAATTGTGTATGGGCAATTCATTCTACCAAAGAGAAAAGCACTGCAGAAAGCCTTGTCTCCAGTTGCTGAGAAATCAGTTCAATTAAGCATCTCCTCCTTCCCCAAGGAGGATCGTCTGTGAGAAGCAACATGGCAAAATGTGAACCTCTCAGAACATAACTCCATCATCCTTCCAAACTGAAGCATCTAGCATCTCAAAACAACTGCTGCTATATGCACCGTTAGTGGAATTTTTCTTCTATGTGATGCCAGATACCACCAATCTTGCTTAGGTTTCTTCTGTACAACTATCTATTTCTTAATTACTTTACCAATCAAAAGCATGTTTATTACTCTAAAAACAGTGAAACTACACTAACTATATCGTCGGAAAAAGAGGTTGAAAGGAAGAAAAAACATTAATTAAATGTTTCTGCTGCTTGTCTCACTACAAAACATCTCGTACTCTCAACGCTAGTCCATCTCAAGTGGAGTTTTGTAGTCTTACCACTACAGTATTCTCAAAAATAACAATATATATTTCAAAAAGTAGCAGCAGTCCCTTCCCTTTTCTGTTCTTAAAGACAGTGAACAATTTTAATTTTAACAAAAGTCACAAGCTTTATTCAGTACAGCACTGGAATTAATCACATATTTTGTGCTAATTCACTTGGTTATGGACTGATTCTTTGGCTGTATCGCTTGGAAAAGCATTGTGAAGAATGGGATTGTTAACCCTGTTGTAGGGCCACACGACAGTACAGTTCTGTGAAATACAATAATCTCTGACAAATGTACAATTTTCAATGATTACAAAGTGAAAAATGGCTTGGAGTGACCTGTTTGTTCATATCTGATAATAAAAGCTTTTTTTTTTTTTTTAATCTCCATCTGCTCATGGGTTTTCAGAAAATGGTCGCCCTGATACAGTCTTCAAAAGAAAATTATTGGATTCCATGGTTATCTGATGTAATTCATCAAGAGCAGCAGAAAGCAGACTTTACTGGATGTTTTTAAGTGACATAAAGGCACATATTGGTATTCCCAAAGTAAGGCTTTCCCTTCATCATTCTTCAAGTCCACATAAAGGGAATTAAATGCGTGTTCCAGGTAATTCACTGAAAGAGATTAGAAAACAAGCGATACTATTTCTGCAATCACAGTTCTATTAAGTAATATTTACCCTCAGAATTACTTTTCAACATCTGGGAAAACTCTAATAAAGGAGTAAAGGGCTAACTCATCTGAATAAGAGCTATGACTTTCAGGACAGCAGCTACTCCCATTCCTTTCCATCCAAAGCTGTAGTTTAACTTTCACTGCATCTATTTTATGTAGTCATCCCTTAGTTCTGCAGTGCACTAAATAATACAAAGAATTTAGATCAAGTGAACCAATCTAATTTTCTTTATTTCCTGATGTGAAATCTTTCTCGGTATCTTGGAATGGCACTGATCATCCAGTGCGCAGAAAATTAAAGTACAAGGAAAAAAAATATCTCGCAGCAAAAGTTTAATTACAATGCCATCTGCTGGAGACTGACATCTTGAGGGAAACGATATATGTTGAAGTCAAATCTGCTACTTTACCACTAGATTGTTAGCTCCACACTGTCAGTGTGATCCAAATTCATACGCAGTAAGTTTTAACATGCATTTAACAAAGGATACATTTTCCATGTCACATAAGCTTGCACTAAATAGCAATCATGAGAAGGTAGACTGATTGATCCTGATCAACAGCATTCATCTGCTTATGGGGAGTCTCTGCAATAACTACTTTATTGTATTGCGATTCAGTTGCATCATTTTTATCAAACACTTTTGGTCTCAATTTATAAGCAATCATCATGCTTCACCAAAGTATATCAACTGAAATATTTCCCTCCAACAGCTAAAATACTGAATAATTAATGGCGACACAATGCTCTTACAGAATGTTTAAATCCTGTGTTTATTCTAAGTACTCGCAAGAGAACTATTGCACAGTTAAGCATAAAGACATGCTAATTGCTTATCCATCCAGTCCAGAAGAATCATCTTCAGGAACAAGAATGTTGCTCATTATCTATGGATTTAAAATATTTGACATCCCTGAACAGTGTTTTTTTACACCAATTCTTGGTGTGGTAAACCACTCATTCAGTTATCTCCTAGGAAGAGATCACTTTTTTTTGCAAGATTAGTAATTACGAATACAACACTTCTATTAAATACTTTTTTCAATCTTACTGATATCATTTTTATTGGTATAGAAGCCTTCATGCATTCTTGCAAGCATTTTAACCTTTTTTATTCTACTCCCATAAAAAATAGACCTCCTAGCTCTTCACAAGAGTTTTGATCTTGCTGTGAAAACGTGTGTCACAAGTATGAGTTTTCTGAAGGAATCAATAGGAACACAATAAAAGAAAATCCAGTTCTGAGAGCATGTTTTTGGAATAATTTCCAACACTTTCTTTCACTCAAAACTCTAAAAGCATTATGAGCTCTGTGGGAGAAGGCTTGACTGATTTCCTTCTTGTATTTACTGTCAGTCAACTTGCATAGTGGAGATGGAAAAGGGTATGTGTAGAAGTTAAAAATAAAAGATGGCACAAGGAGAGATGGAAAACTGAGGAATACTTGGGTCTTATTTTAAAAAGAGGGAAAAAAAACTTTCAGGCCAAGCAAACTATTGTCTGTGTAGATGCAGGTTTCTCTTTTTATTAATAAGCTTGTTACTAAAACTTATGACTCTTTTTTCAGTTTTTTTGGATGCCAAAATTATACTTGGGTAATTCCATGGAAGAAGGCCAGCTCCATTTGTCCTTATTAAAATAATGATTAGTTGTAAGTTCTGACTTGAGCATCTCTAAAAGCACCAGTTGCTAAAGAACATCCAAGGAGCAGGATGAATTGTGTGTGCTTAAATTCCATGTTCTGTCTGCCAGTCAGATGCAGGGGAACAGGGTAGCAGACCAGGTGGCCATTTGTTTTATAGTGTGGCAATTTTTCTTCTCTCATAACCTGCTCACTAAAGGAAAAGTGATCTCTGACCCATGCGTCTGCTCTTTCACATAAGCAATGTGACCCTTAACAGCAAAGAACGAATTATTTATGAGGGTAATAGGTTTAATCATTTGATTATTTCTTCGAAAGAAAGCAATACGCTTGACTTTTAATAACATTAAAAATGCTTTGATGTTTCGCACAAAGACTGCTTTGAGAACATTTCAATATTTTCTTTAGGATAATCAGTCTAACATCTACACAGTGAGGGAAAATGTCATTAACTGTGCACGAGTCAGTAAAACTGACAACAGACCAATGTTCTACTTACCTTGCCCAGTTTCTTTTGGAAGTAGAATTTCTTATAGTCTCTCATCCTACCTGTTTTGAGTGTTTTTAAAAAAGTAATGATTAAAAAAAAAGGTATTGAATTTCTAGCATCCTCAAAATTGTATTCTGTTTCATAGTTCTTCTCATTAGTCTGATTTCTCTCCCTCTTTTCCCTAGCCGAATATTGGTGCCTCTTCAGACATCCTCCAAGTAGAGATTGGAGGTGACGAACAACCAACAGGTATGTGTTGTGCAGGGCTTAGCTTCTCAGTGTGGTGATGCTGGAATTAATATGTACTGCACACTTCTCTTCAGCTGAGACATGGAGATGTGTGATCTGTAGTTCTACTGAAGTTGCTCAGAAATATCAAAGGTGATGTCTGCAGACTTGTAGAAGAAATGTATACTCACATTCTGAGGATGCTGCTCTTTTTCCCCCCCAACCCTTCAATATAGAAATGTATTATATGGTAAACAGGTTTCATTCAGGAGCAAATGAGTTCTCTGCATAGAGCAATACTGCTTTTGCAAAACAAACACTATAAAAGTTGTGTAGGGCTAGGTAATATGTACCTGAAAAACATGAAAATGCAAAAATCATGCCTTTAGTTTAATGAGCTGCTGCATTTCACTGAAGTTTGATCACTGTCTGTGATCACAGTCTGAAAAGGAGAAACTAGATTACAATTCATACTGGCTTTTTTTTCCTTACTCCCTCTCTCCCCATATGTCAGCATTTAGACATGATCTGCTAACTATTGTCAATTGTGCTTTTTTTCCTTACAATCCTAATGCTGTAAATTTCCCAGTTGTGGTTGAGACCAAGATTATCATAAATCCAGGTTTTTTCATTATCGTATCTAGGAACAGAAAATCCCCAATAGATAATCACAAAAAAAGAGGGTATATTCCCTTTTTAAAAAAAGTGAAAAACAAACAGCCCCCCCCCCAAAAAAAAAAAAAAAAAAGGAAAAACCCCAAATATTGATGCTGACTAAGTTAATATGCTGAGAATTAAGAGTGGCATTTTTGCCTGTTCCCTTCACTATTCATTTTGCTTTGAAGTACAGAGCAAAGGATGTGTGAACTGTGTTGGAGCTGTGTGCCTGCCTGCATACTGTGGCAGTGAGCAACGCAGAGAATTTTATAATGTGCAGCAGCTCATGACACAGAAGGTAATTGTGAGTTGTCTGTCTGTTTCCTTCCTAGATGGCACTGAGCTCTCCCATATGCACTAAGAAAATGATCAGAATGACTTCCAAGGCTATGAATGGTGGCTGATGAGAGATGCTAAAAAGAGGAACCTTGAAATTAAACTGATAGGTAAACAGACAATAGTTTGCTTGAAATTAAACTGATAGGTAAACCAGTCCAAGCCTTAGGATTTATATGCTTTTTGTTCTGACTAACACATCTGACCCTTATATATTTTAACACTCCGAAGTTTTTATGTTGCACTAGACAAGGCAGACGACCTCTAGGTCTTGGTACGCTTGCATTGATGCTTCTCTCAGACAGACTCTTTTTGCTTTTCTATAGTAGCATAACATTCAGGGCAGTGACTTTCTAATGATTTGCTTGCATCAAATGATGTTAATGCTTAGACTTTATCACAGTGACGAATATAAATGATTAATCATAAGGGCTGCATTTCTGAATAATAGAGTCCACTGTCCACAGCGAAGCTTCTGAAGTTATGGTTCCCGTCCCACTAGGAAGGTCTGACCTTTCTACTGCAATGTAGGAATGCATATGATGTACATCTCTTCTGGAGTGTTTCCCTTCATGATGCTCATCGTTTCAGTCAGTGTCAGTCTTGCAGTCTGGGCAACACACTGATGCTTGAGAAATTGAACTTGGAGGGGGTGGGGCAAGAGGTGTGTGCCCAACATGAGTTTTTGCCTTGCTGTTCTTTTACAGTAGAATGTAAGTTCTGCCTATTAAGTATTGAAATAATGTCTTATTTCTGTGTTGTTACTGGCATTCTGTATGACCATGTCTTGAAGTGAATTCACGGAGAAAAACATCACCAACCAAGCTGCAGAGCCTTTGTTAATAATCTGTAATGTGTAACGAGGCTAAGTATTCTAGAGAGCTCTCACAGCGTTAGTGTTCTTTTCAGCAAGGCTGCAAGCAGCAGGCTTAAGAATGAGGGAAATAAGTATCTGCCTTGAATTTTCATACAAATTTTTCCATGGAGGGCTGACAAAACCAATCAGAGCAATTTCCTTTGGCAAACAAAAACCATGGAGTTCAGTAATGATTGTGAAAGATTTATTTATGTATATACAAGATGACATCGTGTATTAACACATACTGACTTCTTGAAATGGCTTTTTACTTTTTGCTTTATAGATGTGGAATGAAAGGGCATTTCATAGCAAATGCATCAAGGTATTTTCCTTCTCAGAAGCGAAATGTGCTTCTGAAGTTTCTTAGTTATCACAAATGATTTGCTTGTCTGATTTCTTCAAGAAAAAGAGACCTTAATCCTGTGACTGCTTCACTTATTGACCTCTTGTGGTATCTGCAGGCATGAAACACTAATCTGATCTCAGAATCAGATTCTTAGATTTTTTATTTATCTGAAAATGTTATTTTGAACCTCGTATGTCAGTGTATACTATATAGGGCATTTTAATGGAAGCTGCAGTTGAGCCATACAAATTCATCTTCTTACTGGCTGGAAAATAGCTTGATTTAGAAGTCAAAGATCTAGAATTCCTTCAAATTCTTGAGTTCTGAGTTGCATTATGCTGAAGTGGAATCTTAATATAAGTTCTACTATATTCATTATTCATTTCCTTGTTGCTGCTTTGAGGCTAAGAAGCAATTGTATTTCCTCTTCTCAAAAGAAAGTAAGAGTTAAGCTGTGAGTGAAGAAAACTGCTGATTCTTTTTTTTCTCCATGTACAACTTAGCAGAAATTGGATCCCTTCTGCTTAAAATTAGTCAGTCAGCAGCTACTAGAAGAGTTCTTTTAGTTTTTGTACTCTGTATAAGGTCAGTTGTGTTATTTGTCCACGGCAACTTTTGTAGTTATTTCATTCAGTGATTAGTTTTAGCAGAATAATACTGAAAATGGTGTACAACAGTTAAACGTGACATGACATTAGGAGGGGGAAAAGACCCTTCTGTAACTGACACATCTTTAATGAGGCTGGCATATATAAAATTCTGTCTGCTCCTGAAAAGTGGGAGCGCTCTCCTCTGAAACACTGTCTATTTCCTTCCTAGAACTTGAGTTTCTTTACAGCTCATGTGAACTGCTTTCAGTGACGGAGGTCAGAAAGCAGAAAACTCTGTGCTGGTGTGCCCCACCAAGATGTCCCACGTGTAAACTGTCCATAAAACTCCAACATGTGAGGACATCCATTGCCAAAAGGGGACGTGTGCCAAATGCTGGATGAGTGGCCCAAAGGTATCCGTCCTATGCCATCATGTGGGGCATTCAAACACTAGTTCTTCAAACACTGTATGCAAGGTGGTCAGTAGCTGCCACAGCTGTGTCCACAAACCACTCTCCTGCAGCAACATCTAGTGCCCAAAGAGAACCCCAAGCCAGATGGTGGACCATTGGCCACAGTGCATCCAAACCAAACTGGCTCCAAGGCAACCTTCCTGCAGGGACATCCACCCTCCCCAAGGGACTATGTGCAAGATGACAGATGGGTGTCCCCGCTGTGTCCAAAATCATCGCTCCAGCACTGACATTCAATGTTGGAAGGCAAGTGTGTGCCAAATGGTTGACCACAGTGCATCCATGTGTCCAAATTAAGATGCCTCAGAGGCAACATTTCTGCAGGGACATCCAGTGTCCCTCAGTGTCCACTGGGGTTTCCATTGTCCCTTCCATCTGCCATGGTGCCCGCTGTGCTGGTGTCTCTCTGTCCTGCCAACACGTCCCTTGTCACCTTGGTACAATATGCATGCCGTTGCACAACTGTCCCACCTGTGTCTCCTGACCTGCCTCCAAAACCTTCACTGTAAAGTGGGAATGAGCTGCAAAATTGCCAAGAGTTGGCCCCATTGTGTCCGCATACCATCATGTGAGGACCTGCAATGCCCGAGCAAGATGATGTGTCCAGCAGTGCAAGGGCAGCCCATGTGTGTGCAGATGGCAAGGAGCGTGCTGCGGCATCATGTGCCGACAGCCCTTGCCCACTAGAACCATGTGTGTGGAGGGCATTCACCATTGTGGCCCCCTCTGACCGAGCTGCAACATTGCCCAGAAGGGACCATGTGCCACATGGTGGAGGGTCAGCTAATGCATGCCCAACCTGCACAACCCCCACAACTGCAGCACCACCTGCTGTCCTGCTAGCACTGGGAGCCAACTGGAGTGCAGCTGGCCAACGTGTGTGCCCAACAAGCTGTCCTGCAAAGAGATGCTGTGCCCAATGGGGACAACGTGACACATAGTGTCTGACTGGTGCATGTGCGTGCCTAAAAGCCGACTTGCAAAGATATGCACTGCTCACTCAGAACGACATACCAGATGGTGGAGGATTGGCCCAAGTGTGTGCCTAACCACATGTCCTGCAATGCGGTGCATTGTCACCCTGGAATGACCTGCAGAATGGTGAAGGACTGGCCCCAGTGTATGCCCAACAAGCCATCCTGCAAAAATGTGCCTTGTCCAGCTGGAACAACCTGTAGGTAGGTGGACAATTGTCTCAAATGTGAACCCGACAAGCTGTCTTGCAATTACATACGTTGCCCAAAGGGTGAAACATGCAAGACATTGAAGGACTCACCCAGATGCATCCCTGCGTACCATGTCCTGAGGCACTGGCATTGCTGAGTGTTTGATGGAAAGGGGTACAGGTTGGGAGGATCGTGCACGCAAACGATGGTGAGCACCTGTGGTACCCAGAAGACCTTCCTCAGCATCACAGTGAGTGGATGATATGGCACGGGACAGCTGTATCCTTCGAATATGTCATGTTCCAGGGCGATGGCTACAAAGTTCTCCTGGTCTGAGGAGAGAAGTAGGCAGGGGTAAGGAGCTGGGAACCGGGGTGTGTGATCGGAGCAGGGCGTTCTTGGGGACCCAGGGTGTGGGGCTTCCCAAATTCTAGAACTCTGTCATGGAGTTATCTCTGGATCTATCTGTGTCCATGACAGGGGGACAGCAGGCCCACAGGCCCGGAAAGGAAAGAAAGAAAAGAGAAAAAAAAAGGGTGTCAGCACTTTACGGGCCGATCTGGACCAGTCCCATGAGTAATGAGGCAGGGGACCTGCGGACCCATGCCCCGGGAAAAAAGGGAAAAGGGGGAGGGTAGGGGAATAGTAGAAAGGCAAAAAACAAACAAAACAAAAAAACCCAAAACAGTGGCAATGATCTAAGGAGGAACATTAATGCAGGGGGACCACACGCTTCTCCACAGTGAACGAAGAGAGGGACTCCAGGCCTTTGAGGCAGCTCCAGCTCCACCTACCCCTTCCAGGGGCAAAGACCCCTGGGGAATGCAGCTTCTCCCCTCCCCCTCTGAGAACCAAGCACCCAGAAATGTCAGTCCACAGAACCAGAACATTAACTCTTTAAATCCCAGTGCTTTGCATGATGTTATGACGTGGAATACCGACAACAAAAAAATCACAAGACCATGACATTCACATCACTACGTCATGCTTAATGTATACATATATACAAACAAGCAATAATTAACATCCATTACACACACAAATATCTATATATATACATATACACAGAATTACTGACTGCACTCCCCCAGCATCAAATTCCCTTGTGGTACGCATTGAACATCCCCATTTTTCTCCATCATCCACCAAGTGGACTCAGGACTCTGAGCAAAAACAGTTCCACAGAGAGGTATCCCCTTTCCTGAAGCTGGAAGGACCCAAACCTCTTTTCCCAGCATGCTCTTTACGGTGTACTACAGGGACCTTATCTCCCTCTACAATATGTAGGGAGCTAGACTGGGTAGGACCAGCTCGATTGATTGATCCTCTAGTGTTGACCAGCCAGGTGGCTTCTGCCAAATGTTTCTCCCAATGCTTGAATGTTCCACCACCCATTGCTTTCAACATAGTTTTTAGCAACCCACTGTACCATTTGATTTTACCAGAAGCTGGTGCATGATAGGGGACATGATAAATCCACTCAATGCCATGATCTTTGGCCCAACTATCCACAAGGGAGTTTCTGAAATGAGTCCCATTATCTGACTCAATTCTTTCCGGAGTGCCATGTCGCCACAGGACCTGTTTCTCGAGACCTAATATGGTGTTTTGGGCAGTAGCATGGGGTACTGCATATGTTTCAAGCCACCCAGTGGTTGTCTCCACCATGGTAAACACATAGAAACATAAAATTACAGAATTGCTCAGGTTGGAAAAGACCTTAAAGATCATCAAGTCTAACTGCAACCTAACCATCCTACTCTAACTCTTAACAACCCACCACTAACATAATGCTTACCATCACGGGTTTGTGGCAAGGTGATATAATCAACCTGCCACGCTTCTCCATATTTATACTTTTGCCATCGCTCTTTCCCACAGAGAGGTTTCATCCTCCTGGCCTGTTTAATTGCAGTGCATGTGTCACAGTCATGAATAACCTGTGCAATAGTGTCCATAGGTAAGTCCACCCCTCAGTCTCTAGCCCACTTACATGTTGCATCTCTTCCTCAATGGCCCGAGGTTTCTTGGGCCCAGCGAGCTAGAAATAATTCACCCTTGTGTTGCCAGTCCAAGTCTATCTGAACCACCTTGATTTTGGCAGCTCGGTCTACCAGATGGTGAATTTGCCGTTCTTCAGTAGCCTGACTGTTAGGCACATGAGAATCTACATGATGTGCCTTTACAACCATATTCTTTATTCGGGCAGCAATGTTCTTCCTCAGTTCAGCAGCCCAAATAGGTTTACCTCTTCATTGCCAGTTATTTTGTTCCCACTGCTGTAACCACCCCCATAAGGCATTTGCCATCATCCATGAGTCAGTATAAAGATAAAGCACTGGCCACCTCTCTCGTTCAACAACATCTAAGGCCAGCTGAACAGCCTTTACCTCTGCAAATTGGCTTGATTCTCCTTTTCCTTTGGCGATCTCTGCAACTTGTCGTGTAGGGCTCCACACAGCAGCTTTCCATCTGCAATGCTTCCCTACAATACGACAGGATCCATCTGTGAACAGGGCAAATTTATTTTCATTTTCTGGTAATTCGTTGTACGGTGGGGCCTCTGTAGCACGTGATACCTCTTCTGCTGGTGATGTTCCAAACTTTTTACCTTCAGGCCAGTCCATGATCACTTCTAAGATCCCTGGATGACCGAGGTTCCTCATCCGAGCTCGTTGCATAATCAACGCAACCCACTTACTCCAAGTGGCATCAGTAGCATGATAGGTGGATGGAACCTTTCCCTTAAACATCCTGTTGAGCACCGGCAGTTGAGGGGCTGGAAGGAGCTGTGTTTCAGTACCAATTACTTCAGAAACAGCTCAAACCCCCTCATACGCAGCTAAGATCTCCTCAGTTGGAGTATAGCCCTCTTCGGACCCCCTGTACGCTCAACTCCAGAATCCCAGGGGTCGGCCTCAGGTATCTCCTGAGGCTCTATGCCACAGACTCCAAGTGGGACCTTTCTCTCCAGCAGCAGTGTAGAGGATGTTCTTGACATCCTGTCCCATCCGTACTGGCCCCAGGGCCACAGCACGGGCTATCTCTTGTTTAATTTGCTCAAAAGCCTGCTGCTGCTCAGGGCCCCATGTAAAATGATTCTTCTTCCACGTCACCTGACAAAGGGGTCTTACAATGAGACTATAGTTTGGAACATGCGTTCTCCAAAAGCCCACTGCACCCAGAAAAGATTGCGTCTCTTTCTTGCTAGTGGGTGAAGACATAGCAGTAATTTTGTTGATCACACCTGCTGGGATGTGACGATGCCCATCTTGCCACTTCATACCTAGGAACTGAATTACCTGTGCAGGCTCTTTCACTTTGTTTCGTCTAATAGCAAAACCAGCTTGCAGAAGGATTTGAATTAGTCTCTGTCCTTTCTTGAAAACGTCCTCTGCTGTATTGCCCCACACAACAATATCATCAATATACTGCAGGTGCTCGGGAGCACCGCCCTGTTTCAGTGCAGTTGGGATCAACCCATGGCAAATGGTTGGGCTATGTTTCCACCCCTGGGGCAAACGGTTCCAGGTATACTGAACACCCCTCCAGCTAAAAGCAAACTTGGCCTGCTTTCTGTGGCCAAAGGAATGGAAAAGAAGGCATTAGCAATGTCAGTGGTGGCATACCACTTGGCTGCTTTTGACTCCAGTTCATACTGGAGTTCTAGCATGTCCGGCACAGCAGCACTCCATGGGGGTGTGACTTCATTCAGCCCACGGTAGTCTACCGTCAGCCTCCATTCTCCACTGGCTTTACGTACTGGCCATATGGGGCAATTAAAAGGTGAGTGAGTTTTGCTGATCACTCCCTGGCTCTCTAGTTGACGAGTCAACTTATGAATGGGGAACAAGGAATCCCCGTTGGTGTGGTATTGCCGTCTGTGCACCGTTTTTGTGGTAATTGGTACCTGTTGCTCTTTTACTCGTAGCAACCCCACAACAGATGGATCTTCTGGCAGGCCAGGCAAAACAGACAGCTGCTTAATGTTGTCTGTGTCTACAGCAGCTATTCCAAAGGCCTACTGATACCCCTCGGGATCCTTGAAATGCCCCCTTCTGAGGTAATCCATACCAAGTATACATGGAGCCTCTGGGCCAGTCACAACAGGATGTTTTTGCCAGTCTTTATCAGTGAGGCTTATTTCTGCCTCCAGCACAGTCAATTCTTGAGAGCCCCCAGTCACTCCAGAAATATAAATCAAATCTGCCCCTTCATGACTCGAAGGCATTAGGGTGCACTGTGCACCAGTGTCCTCCAGTGCCTTATACTTCTGTGGGTCTGAAGTGCCAGGCCATCGAATCCACACAGTCCAATAAACTCTACTATCCCTTCCCCCCCCCACCTTGACTGAGGATATTGGTGGTTAATCTGTGTTGTAATTCTCTCACCCATGCTTGCAGTGTAGGAGTGGGTTTTTTGTCCCACTCCTTCATGTCTTCTCCATGTTCGCATAACTCCACAAGGCGGCAAGTGACATAGATTTACCACTGTCATTTGCTTGAGCAGGAAAGTGTTTGCCTTTGATTGCTGAGATTTTTGATGATACAGATGAGGAGGAGAGTTCATCACCTTTAATTAGTTTGATCAGCTCCTTCAGCAGACTCTTGATCATCCTGATTTTCATCAAGTGTTTCTGATACTACCACGTGTTCAATTAATCAAGAGAGACAACAACTCCAGCATAATGTCCTGTTTCTTCTTCATTTTATCTAGTCTTTCTGTTACTTTTGAGATGGCTGAAGTAGAAATATGGGATGGGGGTAATTTTTGTTCAAAGTTTTGAAATGTAAAAATCCATTCAAAAACTGGAGGCCTTCTCTGTTCGTCCTTGTATCTATCAAACATGACTGGCAGTGTACCGACATACTTTTCTGGTGCTGTTTTTGTGAGTTTCTGCCATATATCTGGCGTACTTCTAACTCTCTCAGGATCATGGTCCTGGCGTGGATTGTTAGAAACAAACAAGGGGTCATATAATATTTCCACCATGGCTATTTCTCTCAAATACTGGATACCCTTTTCAACAGTGTTCCACTTTTTCATCTCAGGCTCTGTATCGTCTTTGAAGGAATATCTTTCCTTCATGGCTAATAACACTCGTTCCCAGAGGGCGGCTGCTCCGTCTAGACATCTACTAATCCCTCTGCCAGTAGCTGAGTCTCTGGCAATGCTTCCTAGTTGGCAAGCTTTGTTACCATTTAGAAACATGCTATCAGCCCCGCTGTCCCAACACCAAAGCAACCCGGTGACAATAGTTTTGTTCGGGTGCCGTGTAAGTTCCTTTCTTGAGCCTTGGATTTCAGTCATTTTCAGAGGTCGACAAGTAGTGGTAACAGTGACTCGCTCCTCCTCACTCTCCTCTCCGTATCTCTTAGTTTTTTCCATTGCCTTTCTCGATGACGGTGGTTTTGGGGAGGACCCCTCACCTGGATCTTCCTCTACTTTCTCTGCTTCTCCTTTCTGTTCTAGATGTGACGCCAACCATTTCCATTTCTGTCTTTCCACAGGGGCAACTGACATTGATGCTGGTGCCTCCTGTGATTGCACAGGTTTGACTTGGAGACTTCCCCTTTTGGTTCGAATCTCAGCTTGGAAACTCTCTGTCTCCAGAATAGTATTATATAGAGCTCAGTAAGCACAAGCCAAACCCCAAATAAGTCGTATATTGCAGGATCAGGGTGGCCATGGATCACTCGAGCGATTGTACAAGCAAGGAAGTACTGCAGAGTGTGTGTATGGAGTAGTTCTGGGTGGATGGTCGGCAGGGCCAAGGGGTCCTTGGGTGGGGCGGAGTCCAAGGACAGAAGTATCAGGAAGTTAACTGTCAGGTGCAGGGGGGGAGGGGGGCTGCTGTTTGGCTTTGTCTGTTCAACAAGTTGTAATTACCAATCAGGGGATGGGGCTGGGGTAGCCCCACCAATGGCAGTTTGCCAGGTGTAACTCCGTTTCTATATATGTTAGGAAGTACTCCCTTAAAGTTGAAGCTTACGTACTCATATTGAGATTGTCATGCTTCCCGCACCGTGTAGCATTCGGCTTTAAATCCCTGGAAATCCGCGGCAGTCATACATCCTCAGATCTACCTAATCTGCACCATTCCTGACTCAAATACTCAATTTCTCAGGATCCCACAGGTGTTCAAGAGTTAAATCCCATGACAACGGGAGTCCCCACATTTCTAAGATTTTTCCTAGGCCTCTCCATATTCCCTGCCACTCAGCATTCTCTGGTTTTGGGGAAGGCTTCCTCCAGATAATGTAAATTATTATTAGGAGGAATACATTCAGGGGAGTTGATAGCATAACCATTAATTTGGCATTCCAAAAATGCATAAGGAACTGAGAAGAGAACCTAGAAACCAGTCTAAACATCATGTCGTTTGTAAAATTAGCTACTCCCTCTGGGAGGTATAGGTACTAGGCAGGTAACTCCATCAGTGCCCTTAATTGGTTATATGTATACACCACTCCAAAACAGAAAATGATTAACTTAATCAGAAACCAATATGTTCCAAGAAAATGTACAGTGCGTTATGGCACTGGTTGACACGGGTGCAGAAACATCAATTACTTATGGTGATCCAACCAAATTCCAGGGGGATAGAGTGATGATTGGTGGGTTTGGGGGACAGACCATCCCTGTAACCCAGACATGGTGGAGGTTGGGGGTTGGGGTCTCCCACCCCGGGAGCATAAGGTATCTCTTGCCTCAGTCCCAGAGTATATACTGGGTATAGATATACTATGGGGTCAACTCTCCAGACAACTTTAGCAGAGTTCTGACTGAGAGAGAGATGTATTAGTATCCAGGCGATGCAGGTGATACTAAGAGGCGATGCGAAACATGAGCCTATTCGCTTGCCCAGTCCACACAGGATCACTAATACTAAACAGTATAGGCTCCTGGGGGGTGGGGGGGGCAAGAGAAAATCTCTAGAACAGTGCAGGAGCTAGAAAAAGTAGGAATCATAAGACCTGCACATAGCCCATATAATTCCCCCATATGGGCAGTACAGAAGTCAGATGGCACAGGGAGAATGACAGTGGATTACAGAGAATAAGGTCACGCCGCCCATTCATGCAGCTGTACCCAATATTCTCTCCCTGATGGACACATTGAGTAGGGAGATAGAAACCTACCATTGTGTCCTACACTTGGCAAATGCATTCTTCAGTATTCCCATTCACGAAGAATCTCAAGTCCAGTTTGCATTTACGTGGGGAGGTAGGCAGTGGACCTTTCAGGTCCTGCTACAAGGGTACGTGCATTCACCAACCTACTGTCATAACTTAGTGACGCATGACCTAGCAGAGTGGAAGAATGCTAATAACATCAAACTGTACCACTATATTGAAGATCTCATGTTGACATCTGACTCACTGGAGGCATTAGAAAAGGCAGTAGCCTCACTGACTACTCATTTACAAGAGAAAAGGTGGGCTATAAACCTACAAAAAGTGCAAGGACCAGGCTTGTTGGTGAGATTCCTGGGTGTAGTTTGGTCAGGAAAGACCATAGCACTGCCCATTTGTTATGGTTTTGTGATTTTTTTGTTGTCGGTATTTCACATTATAACATCATGTAAAGCACTGGCAGTTAAAGAGATAATGGGGACTGCCTTTTTTGGGTGTTTTGGTTCTCTGAGGGGCAGGGGAGGAGCTGCACTCCCCAGGGGTCTTTGCGTCTGGAGGAGGTGGTAAAGCCACCTGGTGGACTGGGAGTCTCTTCCTTCCTACCCAGCAGAGAAGCACGTGGTCCCCCTGCAGCTTACAGAGTAAGAATCTCAACTTGAAACTCTCTCTGTTTGATATATTGGCCTCAATTTCGATATAATATTATCGATTAATATAAATATCGATAAATATATCGATATAAATGTATCGATTAATATATAGTATAATATATATTAATTATAAAATTAATATTCCTCCTCAGACTGGTGCCGCTTTTTTGTTTTACATCTGTCTATGAGTTCTCTACCTTTCCCCTCCTCCCTTTGTTTTCCCTGGGGTGGGTCCACCGGTCCCCTGCTGCATTAGCAGCCAGACCAGTCCGGGCCAGCCCCTAAATCACCGGCAGCTTTTTCTCCTTCTTTTTTTTTTCCGGGCCTGTGGGCCTGTCGTCCCCCTTGCCATGGACACAGATCCTAAGATAACGCCGTGACACCAGTACAATAATAGACAAGGTTCAGGCATTCCCATTCCCTATCATGCCAAGGCAGCTACAAGAATTTTTGGGTATATTGGGATACTGCCGTTCCCTTATACCCCATCTAGCACAGCTGCTGAGGCCTTTGTATCAACTCACAAAGAAAGGCCAAAAATGGCACTTGGGGTGAAGAGATGAAGGTAAGCTTAGGTTTGTGGATGATAGCTTAGGTTTGTGTAATGCTCAGATTCCATTCAACCATAAAAGGAAACTGCTGAAATTTCTTGTGCTGGAGAAGACAGATAAGGAGAAAGTTTGGGGCATGTAGTCCTTGTAAAAGATAGATAAGGGGGCTCAGTGGTATACAGTACAAGGTGAAACAGTTAGGGGGATGGCCCTCCCTGAGAGGTTAAAAGTTTACAGTGAAGAAGACATCGAGCCTTCATCAGGATGACTATGAGCCTTCATCCCTCAACAACCAGGAGAAGCCCCCCATACTACATGGCGCATGCGCAAAGGGGAGGAGCAGTATGCAAGAGTTCTCGGAAATCTAATGACTATGTATTCGGATTCTCGGAAATCTAATGGATATGTACGTACTTTACCTATATACGTCAGGCTTTGCTTTGTTTGGTGTGCAGATTGAGAAGGGGATATCCCCTCTGCACCCAGCATGCACGCAGTGCTGAATAAAACATACCTGCTTTATAACTACTTCGTGGTTACAGAGTTTGATTCCGCAAGTCAGAGGAGAATGGAACAAGAGGCATTCCAACAAGCAAAACTAGCTGGTACCCAGACCCGTGCACTGGGTTTGATCCTACCCTTCCAGCCAAACCAGATGTCCATGTAACTCAGGATGGGTTTGGCTGGGGCCTATGGCAGCGCCAAAATTCTGTTCGAACCCCAGTTGGGTTCTGGTCTCAGGTTTGGCATGGAGCAGAAGAAAGGTACAGTATGACTGAAAAACAGTTATTGGCTGCATACTTTGCATTACAGACAGTAGAGTCAATAACCCAAACATCTGAGGTCACAGTTAAGACCACTTTGCCAATTCAGAGGTGGGTGAAAGATCTGACCCACCTTCCTAAGATAGGGGTGGCCCAAGCACAGACAGTGGCATGATGGATCACCTATCTCAGCCAGAGGAGAAGTTTGTTTTCATCACCACTGAAAGAACAACTCCAGAAGATCCTAGGCCCAGTAACGTATCACAGCAATGCGCCAGAAGAGACAATGGCCGCTCCACCAGAGAAAGTCCCATTCAAGAAGGGAAATATCCCATTTCTGAAGATGCCAGGTATACGGATGGGTCCAGCAAAGGTAACCCGAGCAAGTGGAGAGCAGTGGTGTACCATCCTTCCACTGAAACAATCTGCTTTGAAGAGGGGGATGGGAAGGGCCAACCCAGGGGAGCTCAGGTGCAAGCAATGCACTTGAGGGACTGGACAGCATGGAGCGAGAATCCACGCCATCCAAGACATCATTTAAGGGTAAGCAGTGGAGATGAGGGCATCTCTTGCTGGAGATCCCTGCCAACCTGTGGCCTTCCAAAAGTAAGCATCACTTATCCTTGATTTCTGAATATCTGGCTGCTACATTTAGGCTAATTCTCATTTCCAGTAGCCAAAAACTTTGACACCGTGCTATAATCAAGATATTAAAGCATTACAGCAAGGTAAGAGGAAGGGTATTGTCAAGGGGACAAGGAAGGGAAATGAAGGTAAAGAAAAGACGAACAAAAAGAATGGAAAGAGGGAAACTAACAAAAGCAAAGAAAAATACTCTGTAAGAAGAGAAAAGAAAAAGAATGCTGTGAGGAAGAGAGAAAATAATGTGAAGAAAAGAACTGGAAAGACAAAGAATCAAAAATAATAAAGTAAAGACAATAGAAATCAAAGAAAAAGGGCAAATTAAAAAAAATAAAATGGAAGAAGACAGGAAAAAAAAAAGCAAAGCAAACAAACAATAAAAATGCAAAGAAAAAGCACTCCCCTACTTGAGCACAGCTGGCAGTTGGTTCCAGGCACTTCATTCGTGAGCTGTGCTGCCCATAACGCAGAGTAAGGCAAACCAAAGTCAAAAAATAAACGGCAAGGTAAGAGAAAGGGAATGGGCAAGGGGAAAATGAAGTCCCTTGGAATGCGGATTGGAAGTCCAGTACAGAAGTCCAAAGCAAGAAAGAGAAACCAAAAAACTACCACAAAGGAAAGCAAACCAACGTCAC
>NW_018364295.1:2403-56100 GCF_002078875.1 Numida meleagris | reverse complement strand
ACAGGAACTGCAAGTCCATCAAGCACAGGAGGAAAGCGTACAGACGAGGCTGGAGGTAAACAAGTTGGGAAAGCAAAAGCAAACAAGAACAATCAAGAGAGAAAACATCCGGTAAGTGAAGGCAAGGTAAGAGAAAGGGCATGGGCAAGGGGACAAGGAAGGGAAAGGAAGGGAAGGAAAAGACCAACGCAAACAAATAAAAACAGAGAAACTCCAAGGAAAGCAAAGCAAAGTACTCGGAGAAGAAAAGGAAAAGATTGCTGCCAGGAAGGAAGGAAATCGTGCAAAGAAAGGAACTGGAAAGACAAAGAACCCACAAAAATGACACAAAGACAATGGAAAGCAAAGCAAAAGGAGCGCTACAGAAAAGGAAAACGGTAACCCAAAAGAAGGAATAAAAACAATGAACAAAAAAAAAAAATAAAACAACATAAATATAAAAGTCAAGAGAATCCAATAAACAAAAACATACATAAAAAAATAAAAATATAAAAAAATACACAACGAAACAAAAAAAAAATCAAAAAACAAAAAAAACTCGAAAAATACAAAACAAAACCAAAAAAAGAAAGCAAAGCAGACGAAAGACAAGAACTACAAAGAAAAAGCAAAGGAATGGAATAGGATCTCATGGCAACGCAAAGAATTGAACGGAAGGAAAAGTAGACAAATGCTACCCATAGCTAATCAAAGAATATTACAGAAACAGAAAGAAGAACGCTGTCCTTTTGCAAAGCAATTAGAAAAAGCAAAGCAGAGAAAAAACAAAGCCTAGCCCAAACAATACAACGAAAGGAAGGAAAAAGAAACCACTAGCAAAAGGAAAAGCAACGAAAAATCAATGGAACAGAAGAATAAAGAACAAGAGAACTCTTGGGAAGGAAGAAAATAATGCCTTCAAGCCTCTATCCCCTCCTTGAAACTTGCCACATCCAAAGAGCTTCTGCCCGCTGGGACCAAGGGCAGGACCGCAGGCTTTTGCTGCTTAGGCTGCAAGACCAAAAAAGCTGGGAGGCTGCGGCTCCAGGCCAGCCAGACCATGTCAGAGGCGGCACCGATGACATCACGCGGGCTCCTGCAACCTTTGTGCTGTCACACTGCGTTGCCTTGACAACGATGCGCCCTCCCTGAGGACAGCGGGCACCTGGTCCCAGGCTCCCCATTTGTGAGCTGTGCCGCCCGTAGCTCCATGCAAGCGGAGCCGTACAGAAGTCCAAAGCAATAAAGAGAAACCAAAAAACTACCACAAAGGAAGGCAAACCAACGTCACAAGCTCAACAAGTGAAATACCAAAAAAAACCCAACACACCTAAAGGAATACAATATCAAGGCAAAGCAAAGCAGACAAGTGACCCTGGAGGAGGCCAGAATCTCCCCATCCATGCCCGGGAGGGGGAAAGGGTAGCTACTGGGCATGCTGCAAGCTCCACGAGAGATGCAGTTTCTCCGTTAGCGACCCTGAAGGAGTCCGCGGAGGCCGCCACTTGGAACAAAACATCTCTCTGCAGGAAGGGAAAGCACTTGCAGTCATGCCGAGGAGGCAGTCAGGGTAGCTACTGGGCATGCATCTAGCCAGCGATCAGAGGAAAAGCCGCAAGCGCGCGACGAGGGAAGAGGCAAGGATTCCCAGCAGGCGTGGACCCACCTGGGCAAATGAGGGCAGGAACTGCAAATCCATCAAGCACAGGAGGAAAGCGTGCATACTAGGCTGGAGTAAACTTGTAAACAAGTTGGAAAAGCAAAACCTCTCGGGCTGGGGGAAGCGCCATTTCCGATTGGTGCACTCCGACTTCCCTCTCTCCCCTCAGCGCGAGCTCTGGATCTGCGCGCAGCCGCGCTGTTTCCGCCCCGCAGCAGCCTGTTTGCACGGGGGGGGAAGGGCTTTGTCACTGTTGCCACTGCTGAAATGCACCGCCCACTGTCTCACTGTGCTCACATCCACTATTTGGTCTCCGTAAACGTTCAGCAACAGCCAATTCGTAAATGGGTGCCCCTTTTTCGGCATGTAGGAATTAATTTCCACACCTTTGTTTCATAGGCAATTGCGTCAGATGCTATTTTGTCCAACTACCCCTCTGGCATGCCGCACTTGCCATCTTTCACAAGGTAACAGAATGAAATGAAGAACTGCTGGGAAGGTCCACCCTCCACTGCCATGCCACCAACGTCTGTCTCTGATGTCCTGAGCCTACAGATTAAAAGAGGAGGCATTACTTTTGGAGCAGCGCACCTGCATTGTAATTGGGTGCTCCTTTTCTTAGTCACAGTGGCTGCCAGTGTCTTGGAAACAGTATCAAATCACCCTCAACTCCTCAACTCTTCTTGGCAGAGAGCTCTTCTGATTTTTCCTTCTCCTCTTCCAATTGCTTGTGCTTTCTTACAGCCAGGGCTTGGAGAAAGTTTGGATGCAAAGTTCGGGGAAGGTCTGCCCCTGAGCTGGGATCCTCTCTTTTACAACACCCTTCAGCCTGGAGAGTAGCTTGAGTTTCTCCTCTTCCTCCAGGGTTTTCCTAGTTATATTTCCTAATTAATACCCAGTTATTATTAGCTTTACTGTTTTGTACAATCCTAGTGTTTCCTACGGAGACCTGGTGACTTAAATTACAAAACAGAACAGGGCAGATTAGGGAGGCTGCATAAATGTCAACTTTGGGTTCACATTTCAAAATGGGACAGGAAAGGAAACCGTCAATCCCAGGGATTAAGACCTCAAGCAACGTGCAAAGAGAACAGTCACAGGAAAGAACAAACCAAAAGCAGAAAGAGAAAATCAGTGCATCAAATCCAGATGCCTGTTGTGTATCTGTACCTCTCCTTTGATGCCTTATCAAACACTGTCTTCTTTCTCATCCTTTCAGCAAGGCTGCACTTCACTGGAAGGCCACTTGCATCATCTTCAGACAGAAAGAAAACAATACACTAAGAGCAGCTCTTTGGAGATGCTTAGCCGAGACAGCCAGAAGCTTCACAGAAACAGGCATCTAAGGTTTGCAAAGAGACACAGGGCGCCAGATCATGCCAGTGACAGGACTATCAGAGTGCTGAAACATTATTCCAGAGGACCGTTTATCACTAAGGGAAAGTATCTGGGGACATATTCAGAAAATCTGCATAAGCTGTAACCACTCAGCATATTTTGCTTTCTCATCATTCAGTTGGAGAAGACAAGCACACTCAGACATCAGTTCAGGGGTATTAACTAATACACCTTGAAAAACACTAGGATTATTCAGACGGAAACAATGTCGTCAGCTGCCTAGGTCAAATCTATCCAAAATTATCTTGCAGGGTATTAGTTCTTTATCACTGTTTCCTTCCCCACACTTTAAAATTCCAAGCAGCTAGGACCACGTTTTCATTAGAAATCCAGGTCAGAATAGTCCCGGTAGACCATAATCCAGCCCAGCTCACAGGAGGCCAATGCCCACTGTCTCCCACCACGCTGCTCCAGCGTGTTTAAGGAGTCTGATCAATGCAGTTCTTTGGCAGCTGCTGAGGAAATACTTTTGGCACCTAATACAGACATTTCGTGATAATATATACAATTCTCTTCCCTCTACATCCACCCAGCCCCCTCCTAGTCATCCAAACCTGTATCATTTTAAAGCAAATGAATCTAGCCTGCAAAAGCACATTTAGCCTCCTACAGCAATGAAATGGTTTTGGGGGTTGAGTCTGAGAACACATCTTTAGGCAAACACACCAATTTCCATGTGTCTGAATGCGCAGCCACTCCTGACGCCTGAATTTTCATCCTTCCTTAATGCTGTGACTGAAAGCTTGATGTTATTGTGTTAGCTGATTCTTGCTAGCACTCCCTGATTAGCTTCAGATACATCAGGGCTTGGACAAGTGTTACTCATGAGTGCAACAAAATTGGGATCTGATCAAGTGATCTTCTTGACACTACTAGCTTTTCATTACATGTGACACATTCTTTCTTGCAAGATATTAATAAGGATAGGGAACAATACTCAGTCTATGACAAAAAGAGAAGTGTGTGTCCCAGGAGTACAATTGTTAAAGAAAGTGCTCATCATGACTCCATTTTTACAATAAAGCTCGAATGAGGCTTCTATTTTAAGCTACTTGATCTGGTTGTCCAAAGTTATTTAAACAACAACAACAAAAAAATGTATCTCCTTGCATCAGTTTTAAAGGTGCTGATTTAAGGTGTGTTGAAGCAATCTGTATTTAGAGTGAAGAATTAAGAATTTCCACTCCGCACATTATTTTTGCCCTTAATCCAATGGCAGGGTTTTCACTGAGAAATGAGGCATTTCTGATGGAAATTGCAATGAAGGCTCAGTCCTTCTTAGGACCTGCAGGATGAAACAAAGATTCAGAAACCCATTCTAGAATTCGAGCACTAATTACTGGGAAAACTCAAGCACAGTTTTGTCCTTCCTAAAATTTTGTTCTCATTTAATCATTATGACAGGCTCACGTGGCTTTTTTTCCTGGAAAATGAAGAGGTGTCACTTGCCGAAATACCATTGATTACTTTGTAGAGAACAGCTTCTAGTTTCTAGTTTCTCTCTAATGACAAGGATGTTTTTGCTAATTGATCATCAGAATTTCCACAGGCGCACTGAATTAAGTGTGACATCGGAACACAGGTTATCACCATCATCAGAAATTGATACTTAAATCACTGGCTTAATTGTTGTTGCTTACATCAGAATTCTATTGCCTTTGAGAAAACAGGAACTTGTAATTGAACAGTAAAAGAAAAATGCTCTGTACTTCATTGTAGGTTGTTAAGCAGGGCCCCAAGTATTCTTTTCCTTCCTTATGGTCATCTCCACCTAAGCAGCATCCAAAAACATGCACCCTTCATGCCATCCAACTTCTCTCTAGTGCTTTTGCAATTCTACAGAAAAAAAAAAACAATAAGAAAGAGGATTTTACTCTTGCCCCACTGAAAACTGTAGAAGTCAAACATGGGTAGCTTGAAAACAAGATTAATGGACTTGGCAGTCTTCAACCAAGCTTCATTTCGCCTCCTCCAAAACCTGTTTTTAACCACCCTAGTACTAAGTCAAAGTTAGCTTGTATTGTAGAAAAGGGGATAGAATAGGTGAAAGTTAGCTTAGTAAGTAGCTTAAGTTTGCAAAGTAAAATCTTGTGGTGAAAAGACAGACAAGGAGACAGTCTGGGGCATGTAGTTCTTGTAAAAACAGTCTACACAGTACTAGGTAAAAAAGTTAGGGGGATGGCCCCCCTTGAGAGGCCCCCGATTGCAGTTATTCTACAGACAACATGTCTCCTTTTCTTCCAAATAAAACTGATAGCTGCCCTATCTCTGGAATGCAAGGCAACCAGCTAGAACAGTATACCACAACAATTAACAGAGAAGCAGCAGATTGGTGGACAGAGTTGTAACCGATAAGACGGCTGGCTAGAGTAAGTCAGCATTTCCAACTCAAACCAGGTCAGAAGTACACAGCAAGGGATGCTGTGACCTTTCATCAGAAAAAGACCACCACACAACCACTGAGAAAATACCACGCATGCGTAACAGGACTGGGACCTGGGGTGGGGAACTCATTGTAATAACCCAACCGTTCCTTGGAAATCTAATGCTTATGTAAGCTGCTTGTTCTTTAAACACCTGCTTCTCTTGACATTCGGGGTGCAAACTAAGAGGAGAAATCCCCTTTACACCCAGCGCTGAATAAAACATACCTGCTTTATAACCTTACGTGGGTTATAGAGTTTGATTCCGTGCGTCAATACATTCTCCAATTGCTCTTGAGCAGCTTATTCCTGGGAGGAGGAACAGGTTTTGTGTCAAACTATCCAGGTATGGCATCTTACTGACACAATGCAAGCTTCCAAAGAGTACTCAAACTTTGCTGGGCATCAGCCCCATAGAAACACCAACCTCCCTTCTCTCTTTGTAGAGCACAAAGACTGTGCACAACTCTTTTCCTCCTGGTGAACACTAGAACTTCAAGGTTTGGTTCTACTCAGAGGATAGCACTGTTCGGAAAGCAGGGTAGCTTCTGAGTTCACCCTGGTTCATATTGACATCACACTAGTTCTGAGAGAGCAGATCCCAAACTCACATTCACCCTGGGAACGGACACAACCTCACATTCACTCACTGGCCGTGGACAGCCTAGCTTCTGCATCAGCTTTATGTGGGGTAAAAACCATAACTGCTGCACAAATGATTCAGTGGGAGGTGGGGGAGAGGGAAAAATAAAAAACAAAACAAAAATAAAAAAGCTTCAACAGTATCTCCAGCGTCAGATGCATTTGTTAGACTACGCACTCCACCAAGGCAAAGAACTGCATCCCTCATTCTGCAGCAAAGCACAAGGTGTGCAGCCTGATCATGACTTTCTAGAGATTCGGTGAAATAATCAGTGGGCAAGCTTCATCCTGTGCATTAATCATAGAATGGCCTGTATTGAAAAGGACCTCAAAGATCCTTGAGTTTCAACCCCCCTGCTGTGTGCAGGGTTGCCAACCACTAGACCAGGCTGCCCAGAGCCACATCCAGCCTGGCCTTCAATGCCTCCAGGAATGGGCATCCACAACTTCTTGGGGCAACCTGTTCCAGCACATCACCACCCTTTCTGTGAAAAACTTCCTCCTACTATCCAATCTAAATTTCCTCTGTCTCAGATTAAAACCATTCCCCCTTGTCCTATCACTATCCACCCTCGTAAAGCAACCATTCCCCCTCCTGTTTATACGCTCCCTTCAAGTATTGAAAGGCCACAATGACGTCTCCCTGGAGTCTTCAGATCTCCGAGCTAAATAAGCCCAGTTTCCTCAACCTTTCTTCATAGGAGAGGTGCTCCAGCCCTCTGATCATCTTGGTGGCCTTCCTCCAGACCTGTTCCAAGAGCTCCGTGTCTTTCTTGTGCTGGAGGCCCCAGGCCTTGTCGCAGTACTCCAGATGGGGACTCACAAGAGCCAAGTAGAGGGGGACAATCCCCTCCCTCTCCCTGCTGGCCACCCCTTTTTTAATGCAGCCCAGAACATAGTTGGCCTTCCGGGCTGCCAGCACACACTGCTGGCTCATGTCCAGCTTCTCATCCACCAGGACCCCCACGTCCCTCTCTGCAGGGCTGCTCTCAAGGAGTTCTTCCCCTAGTCTGTATAAATACCTGGGATTGCCTTGGCCCAAGAGCAGCACCCTGCATTTGGCCTTGTTGAGCCTCATTAGGTTCACATGGGCCCACTTCTCCAGCCTGTCCAGGTCACTCTGGATCGCTTCCTTTCCCCCCAGTGTATTGACTGCACCACTCAGCTAGGTGTCGTCTGCAAACTTGCTGAGGGTTCACTTGATTCCGTCATCTATGTCATTGATAAAGATGTTGAAAAGCACTGGTCCCAAGACTGAGCCTTGGGGGACTCCGCTTGTGACTAGCCTCCACCCTGACGTAGAGCCATTGATCACAATCCTTTGGCTGCGTCCAGCCAATCAGTTCTTAATCCACCTAACAGTCCATCCTTCAAATCCATACCTCTCCAATTTGGAGAGAAGGATGTGGTGAGGGACCACGTCAAAGGCTTTGGAGAAGTCCAAGTAGATGATATCCATCATCCTTCCCCTTCCATCCCATGCCGTCACTCCGTTATAGAAGGTCACCAGATTGGTCAGGCATTATCAGCCCTTGGTGAAGCCACGCTCGCTGTCTCAGATCACCTCTTTATCTCATATTGTGCCTTAACATGGTAACCAGGAGGATCTGCTCCATGATCTTCCCAGGCACAGAGGTGAGGCTCACCGGCCTGTAGTTCCCCAGGTCATCCTTCCTCCCTTTCTTAAAAATGGGAGTAATGTTTCCCTTTTTCCAGTCACCAGGGATTTCACCAGACAGCCATGATTTTTTCAAATACAATGGAGAGTGGCTCAGCAACGACATCAGCCATCTCTCTCAGAACCCTAGGATGGCTATCATACAGCTCCATGGACTTCCATACATTCAGTTTCACGAGGAGGTCTCAGACTTGTTTCAATGTTACAGTGGGATGGAATCCGCTCCTCTCACCCACACCTTGAGGTTCAGGGTCCTGGCAGACATGGGGAGCCTGACCACAAGTGAAGACCGAGGCAAAGCATTTATTTTGCACCTCAGCTTTTTCCACGTCTGAGGAAGCCACTTCTCCATCCGCATTTATCGGAGTGGGAACACTCTCCTTGACATGTCTTCTCCTACTTGTATACCTGTAGAACCCCTTCTTGTTATCTTTCATGTCCCTAGCCAAGTTCAGCTCTATCTATGCCTTGGCTTATCTGGACAGAGGCAAAGTCCATCTGATAAGTGCCACGGTAATTCTGCATTGGCCTGCAGTTCCCTGAAATTGGTATCTTCATTTCACCATCTGCCCTGCCCCATTGTTCCTCACCCTTTTGCGTGGTCAGAGGCACCAGAACTTGGGAAGAGCACACATACCTGAGCAGCTGGCACAATGTAGCTCCAGTTCAGAGGAACCATGGCACACATGGAGATTAGGAAAAGAGAATCCTCCTGAAGAGGAGGCAAGAAGAAGAGGAAGGTCTCTAGTTCTCTGGATAAGCTGTATCATCTGGATTCCCAGATTCTCGGTAAAGAAATTTCCACAGGCAGTGAGGTAATTTTGCCAGTGGGCCCTGTGTGAAGCTGCTCTTCGGGGCTCTCCTCTGTCTTCTGCATTCACATTTCTAGCAGTAGGAAAAATTACAGATTAAGCATCGGAGATTCCCATCTTGCCTTGAGACCCAGAACTGTGTCACACCATGCCCAGTGCAAGAGGGGAGACCCAGGTGCTGTGAACTCAAATGCAAGCACAAACCCTGAACTGATAGAACAGCACTGGCTGCAGTTAGATATTGGTTATCTCTTATGATGTGAGTTCAGGCCTCATTAGTAGACCACTGGTCATAAAAGTAGAGGGTAAATTAAAATTAGATATGTAGAAGAAATTCTTTCCAATGAGGGTGATAAGAAACTGGGGCAGCTTGCCCAGGTGCAGCTGCTCTGCACAACATAGCAGAGCTGGGGAATGGCCTGCAGGTGACAACAAGGGGAGAGAAGGGAGAGAGATACAGTATGTTGTGTAGAGTGGGAGAAGGCAGAGAATTTACTGTATGAGTGATGCTCACAGACCTTAACACAGAAAGCCACTGACTGGGCAGTACACAGGATTATCCTGGATGCTTTTCGTTCTCTCGTCTGTGTCTCAGCATAAGTAGAGAGGCTCTTATTACAGGGAGGAGACTAAAACTGTTCAGCCATTAGGTTTTCCAGGACACACAGCAAGAGCCTTTCCTACCCCTCAGCCTACAGAAATCGCCATCACCCCATGTCCACTGCCACAAGGGTCTGTGTGGCCTGACAGGTACTGAGGTACCTGCACATAGCAAGATGCCCCTGGGCAGTGCCCTGCTGCGAGGAGGGGTCTGCAGGGCAGAGCTGAGCACACAGCTGCTGGGATGGGCTCTGCGAGCTCCTGAACGGGGACATAGGGATTGATGGAGAAAGAGCTGCAGGCAGGGGCAGCTACAGGCAACAGAGACATGGGCAGAGGGAGAGGAGCCACTGCCAGAGAGATGGAGGGAGGGGGATTGGGGCACCTCCCTGACAGCTGGTCCCTTTGACACTGAATCTTTAGGGATATGGCAAGACTGGCAGATTTTGTCCCTTTGAATTCACGAGGGTACATTCTGGAACAGGGGAGCGAAAAAGAAAACACCAAAAAACAGGTTTATTAGGTTGCTGTTTTCAAGGATGCCTCACTGCTTTACCATAAACTGAAGTATTGTTGATGCATTTCATCCAGGGTTGTTGTCATTTGAGCCCCGCTGATGTGTTTTAAATGCATGGGCCTGAGCTGTTAATGCTCTGGATTCTTCCCATTGAAAGAAAGAGGAGAATAAAACAGCAGGCAGAGGATTGTTGCAGAGGATGCATGATGAGTGCTGGGGGCCAGTGGAAGTTTTGCTTGGAAGGCTTCGCAGCAGAAGCTGACAGGTGCTAGAGAAGTAAATGTTGCTGGCAACTTCTTCCTATGTTTTTTGTAACACAGGTGAAAGTGATGTGAAAATCATGTTCTCTGTTGCTTTAAACATCTTCTGAAACAAAACCAAGAGCTTATTTGCTCTGGATCTTCCCTGCCTATTGCTAGCTTTTTCTTCAGTTGGGTAGATAAAAGGAAGTATGACCAGAGCTCCTTGTGTGAAGCTGTTGAGTTGGAGAAGCAGCCGCACTGTGAGCATGTCTGACAGTGAGGACAGGTACGCTCCAGAGGTGACAAATTTAAGCATTTTAATGCAATTTATCCTGAAACCCTCTGCTGAACTAAGGCTGGCAGGGTCACATCTGGTCACATTGTCTCCATCTATGCCTGACCTAGCGCTGACCCTCATGTTTATAGGCAAAATAAGAGTGAGGAGGAGTTGGGGAGGGGAGAAGTTCTGTGATTGAAAACAACCAACACATAGTGATGGGAAAGGTATATGCTGTGTTTCCTCAGCTATGTCCAGTCATTAATGATCTGTAATAGAAACTTATCAACTGTCTGTTCAGAATTCTAGTAAATAGTCTTGAAATCTCTGTGGGATGTTCAGAGAAAACAAGCAAGCAAGAGGGACCCTTCCTCTACTTTAAACCTTTCTAGACACGAGGAGGGGGAGATGGAGCTAAATTCTTGCATTCATGGCCCAGTAAACAAAGTCATCAGAAAATAGTATGGAGTCACAACTATGCACAGGGAACATTCTTTATTTGACGGAAGCTCCTCCCACATAGACTATTCAGTATTGAATCCGGGTCTTGCACAGTCCTACACACCTCAGTAATAGCCTTGTTTCCCACCTTCAGTCTTTATACACAGGGATGTCTCAGCTCAACCTCCATTAGAAATAGACTCTCCTCTAGGCAAATGCACAAAAAAAGTTGGTGTGTAAACTGGCATGCAAATGTCTGTGTTTACAATGTGAGTTTCACGAATTTACCTTTCTGCTGGGGGGTTTCCATTGCCTTTTTTGCGCTCTTCCTGCTGGAAATAGTGGCATATTTTAAACCACAGCGTTATGGGCTGCTAGTCCTGTTACATGGGCAAGAGTCTTCTGGAAATCGGAAGGAAATGCCAGACAATTAAAAAGCAAAATATGGCTCTGGGCTAACAGCCGGAAGGAGACATTAATATGAATACTCTGCAAACCAATGGGTAGGATTGCTTAAGCAAGCATGTTGTAACTTTGAAGGCACTGTCAAAATAAGTGAATGTGAGCCTTGGTTACAATGGCTCTGTTGAATCCATTTTCCATGAATTCTACTCGCAGTAACAAATCCAGGATTGTTAGGGTTGTAAATAGCTGGCCCCTTCACATCTTCATTCCCCTAATGGAAGACCAAGGGCATGGTTTGAGCAATATTGATTTGTGTGGGTGTTCAATCTTTAGGCTTCCCTGGGCAGCTCTGAGTGAAGAGGAATTGTCTTAGGGCACATATGAAATAAGTAATAATAGAGTTAATGTATACAAGCAAGAAAACTTCTTTAATATTCTCTACAAAAGCAAAGATATCGTGGGTTGGATATGTATGGATTTGAGTGTCTTGTTAATATACTAGCAACCCTTGCTTGGTGTCTTGATTAAGAATGCTTGAAGTGCAGGCTTAGCAAAATACTCTCATCTATCCACCATCGCTGTAGGTTGTATTTTCACAATCTGCACAACTCTGAACCTTCATGAACTGAGGAAGGCAGACGTGAGGGAGCTCTTCTAGAAACTCCCTCATGCTGATAGCCCCAGGATGCCTGCATGAACATTCCTTCTGTTCTCTATCAGGGATGGAGGTGGTGGCTGGAGGAAGGAGAAACATCTCATCGAGTCACTTCTGCTACTAAGAGCCTCTTCAAATTAAAACCAAGCTTTCATTTGTTTATAGATACTGGTGCAGGTGCAAATCCAGAAACCCCAATGTAACTACACAGAATGGCAAACAGTCTGTCAAATTTAGGCTTTCAGTTCAACTCTTGGCATGCTACAGCCGTTTGCTGTTCCCTTTCCCTTCCCATTACCTCCGCTGCCATGAGCAGGATGCCTGTGCGTGTGTCTTCCATGTGTGAGGCTGTTCTGTATAATGCTAAAGCAAATAGGAGCAAGCAGAGATGACACGTACCAACACCTTACTAAAATGATTTAAGCCATTATGCATGATCCATAAGCCCCCAGGCACGTTGTCCTCATTTAACATTTCTGCTTACCTATTACAAGAACTCCTGCAGAACATGAGTTCCTTGGCTTGTGTTTTGTCAATTTGATCAGTGTGTTCACAGAAACTGCAGTTTTAAGTCTCTCTGAATATTTTGCTGTTCATCTCAGTGCCTAAGTTTGGTCTAACCAAGGTGCTTCCTCAGTGCCTGCATGTATTTGTGTGCATTTCACAAGTTGACTTAGAAGCCCTAGCTGTTTCAGTCTTACCAGGTCAAGAAGCTGTCCTGAAAGACCAGATTTCTCTTAGTATACCCAAGTATAGCTTGGGTGCTGTACTTTGCTCAGTAGCTATTGCTGTTTAGTTTTGCTCAAGGCTGAAAGCAGGCTGAGTGATGCAGGGTCATTGCCCTGGGTAGAAATTAGGTGATGCTCACTGCCTGCTTGTTACCGGTGGGGCAGTGATCACTGCAGAGTCTTGTGTAGTGATCATCCAGCCTCAAAGCTTGAGAAGGCAAGCTTTGACCATGAATGAATTTGATGTTGCTTCTACAGTACCTAGTTGAAAGCAGTCATGCTTGGTTGTGTGTAAAAGGTGGAGTTTGTGACCTTGTTTTTGTGAAGGTGAAGATCCCAGAGGAGAGCATGACCATTTACCAAGCAGAGAGGATCTGTATTTTTTTCATTACTCCTTCAGCGTTATTGCAGCTCTAGCCAGAATTTCGCCATCTACTAAAACTTATTCTCCTCTTTTTCCAGCCAATAAAAGGTACGGGTGAATTATAAGTGAAGCATTTACTTGTCTTAGAAGGTGGGCTCATATTCCAGTGTATGCCACATGCTTGCACTGTAACCTCTGTTGAATCACTGAGTTTCTCCAGCTTCTCTGTTTAGGCTGCAAAATTCATTCAAGTTACAGTGTCTGTTTAATGTGAACATGTCTAGGTCTTGAAACTATGGGGAACTCATCTCCAAGAGGGCCTTCAGGCACCACTGTTACGTGCATCAATAATAGATATGTATTTTTACAAGCAATCTGGCCATTAAAGGATTATTAGATGCCAATAACGTATCAGTGACGATAACTAACTGTTAGTAAGGCAGTGAGAAGCCCCAGGATATTTCGGATTTGTCTTTGAGTCCTTGTTTGCTTTCTATGGGGGAAAAAGAAACAAAAGGCAGGGAAGAAATTCAACCTGCCAATGTCTTTGGGGTGGCCTAAGCAAGATGAACAAGACAGCTTCGCTTTATGCGATGGAAGATGGTGGTGTTGCAGGAGAGCAACTGCTACCTCTATGTTAGCAGTTGTTTTTGGTATATAGCAGTGTTATTAATTCGTTGTTGCATTCATGAGGGCTTAACAGCACAGCAGTGCCAGTGTAGGATGCTATAAAAGATCTCCAGGGCCCTGAGAAAGAGAAGGGGTAGGCAGCAGTGTTAGTGTTGTTAGGAAGGATAAAACAATTGTTCTTCCTTGGGTGTCCCAGGAGGACTCCAGCAGGACACAGGCAGCCAGTAACAAATTTTAAAAAGGCTTCTTTAAACATTCCATATATTCATAAGTCCACGCACATGAAAACAGTTAAGCAGTCTCAAGGGATCAGTGGGCTGTGTGTACAGATCGTGACAGTGAAATGTACAGGAGAGCTGTGGAAAGAGATGAAATGAATATTATCGGTGCGATTCCAGTGGTGATAATGAGAAATGAAACAAAAAAAATGATTACAAAGAGAGTGATGTGAAATTGTTTGGGGAGGGGAGGGGAGTGATTACAATGGGAAGAGCGCTAAGTTACAGAACTAATGATCAAATAGGTTTCATGCAATCCAGAAAGCAACCTGGAAACCATTAGCAGCGCACCTTGTGGTTTTGCTCTAGAAAAGGGAATTAATTGCACTAGCTCTAGAAGGGCAACAGAGGTAATGAATCTCCAGTCCTTAAACATTAATGATCTTCATGACAGCTATTTCAGGGCACCACAGTATCAGCGGTCCTGTGATTTTCTTTTTCTTCATTTATAACGTTGCTTTGGAAATAAGAGCAGAGACCTCTGCAATGCTTTCCCCTGTCTGTGGCTGAGTGAGGAAAAGCTTTGTGAGTAGTTATAGTGGGTCTAAGACCTCCTGTCACTGGAATGAGGTAATGCTGACTAAGAGTCATTCCAGTCTACAGAGCACAGACCAGCCTTTTCCTGAAGTGGACTGGGCACTAGCATTACGTTCATGTGTCGGAATATCTCGTCGATTGCAGGGTTCTTTCCCCTTCTTACACTATGGTAACGAATGTTATAACAACCTGGTTTTAGCTGGTTCACTGCCTGACCTGCAGGGCGAGTCTGTGGCGTGCGAGTGGAGCTGTGTGAGGAGGCTGTACCTGGCAAGGCCTGGTGGCAAGAAGAGGAGCTATGGGATGCAGCGAGCCCTCGGTCTGTCAGTTTCCCACCTCACCAGAAGTAAATTCACTCGAAAGAAAGCATTGCTAAAGATACCATGTGTAGGTGCCAGTCATGGTAAACAGAGAATTTGACTTCATCTGCTTTGAATGATATTTGCTTATGTTTACCTGAACAGACCCCGTTTATGCAGGCTTCCTCAGTCTATTACTGGCAAATGTCTGAGTGCACAAGTTTTCTTTCTAGTTTAATCTGTTAGAATTCCGAGATCATATTACTTACTGCTCTTGTTATTCCTGCTTTCAGAATATCTCTTCCTTTTTAATATAATCTTCCTCCCTTTGGTTCTTCAGGGTGAGTTTTCAACCCAACCCTTTAAACCCAGGCTGACTTGTGCTGTTAGAAATGGACCCACGGGAGCAAAACAGGGTCAGTGAGCAACTTACTGTACAGTGCACCTTCCTGCTACGTCTCACGCTTGGTGTTTGACCTGGATGATCTTAGCGGTCTTTCTGACCTTAATGATTCTATGACTTTGAGGAGGAACGTTTAGGTTGACAGTAGCTGTAACAGTCTAAGGATCTCAGTAGGGCGCTTATTGGATGAACTGCTGCGGCTGAAGAGCAGAGACATGAGTGTCAGGTTTGAGAGCCAACTATGGTTTGAGAAATCACCAGAGATAAGCTGGAGAGATGAGTAACACCGTCTCTGTGGGAAAATCAGTTGGCAGAGCAGAGTGTTAGCAGAGGAAGGGAAAGGTGATAAGGTAATTATCTCCTAGGAGAGCGGCGCAGAGAGGCATGCCCGGCACAGGCAAGGAAAGGAGTGAAATATCATGCTCTGTAAAACCAATGTGACAACGGGTATTTAGTGTTCTGGAGGAGGTAAAGAGCTATTGTCTCCAAGGAAAACACAAGAAATATGTCCTAAATAATAATAATAAAAAAAAGCAAAACGGGGTTCTTACCTAGGACTTTACCTCTTCTTCCAGGAACAAGATTGAGTTAAAAGACTCTAAAACGCTGTGTAAGGAATGGCTGCACGGGTGAAGGAAAGCCAAGCCTCTGTGGCTGTTGTGTGCTGGGTTACTTGGCACCTTGTGTGGAAATCCTTGAGCAATTTCAAGCCGTCGTGCAGGGATATCTTGTCTATGTTCAAAAAAGCCATTCTTGTGGATTCCGAAATTAAATTGATAAGAGTAAGGATAGAAAACTGCTTTGTTTTTTTTTTCCTACACCTATGGACTGCCCTCAGCTGAACAGTACATAATGACATTTAAGCACTTGAAAGTCTATTATCCTATGCAGCAGAACAACTCTTTTCCTCAAATCTCAGGCTAGGACTTGAGAGTTGAACTTAAGCGTCTCTCTACCTGGGCTTCCTGTTGGCTTTCAGATGGGGTTTGTTCTTCTCTCGTTTTACTGTTGGATCAAAGCTCAGAGGTGGGTGGGATGGGTCTCTGGAGAGCCTGATCTATGCATGTTGACAACAGAAGGAGCTTCAAGGCAGGGGAAAAAAACCAAACAATCAGGCTGGATTTTGAGCTTTTATTTGGCTAGATAGATGAGAGCAATCCCAGCCTTCATCGGTTGTCTGAATTTATCTTCTTTTCTTGTTTCTTGGGAATGGAAGTGTGAAGCAACTTCCTTTTGGTAAAGAAAGGAATGCAGTGAAGTTTGCAGTGTAGGAGATGCTGTCCTAAGCTGTGCACCGTATGTAACTTGGGGAAGATTTGTGTTGGTGCATTTCAGTTTTTCGCTGATTTCTGTTTTCGATACAACACCTTAAATCCTTGCTGATGAAGTTTCTGCTAGGCAGACTCACAACAACTAACACAGAAAATGGTGTAAGAATCATCCCCCTCTCATCCTTCTCTCTTAATTGTTACATTCACAATTCAGTTGACATGTCTGAGTAGAGGGTATAATTTAGATTTAATAGGATAATTTATTGCATGAGAAATTAATGCTAAACAATCATTAAGTGCATCTCTACTGAGGCTTTTGGAGTTCCTAATAGGATAGCTATCAGCTACCCGGTTCTTCATAAGTCTGCTCCTAAAAATCGCAGTATTTTCTTAATATGCATTTTAAATACTGATTTAGGTACAGTATTGTCAGAAAATTAGTTAATTCCCATGATAACTGAACTCCAGCAATGCCAAATTTTTAATGTGGAGCTCTTGGATGGCCCTGCAGGAAGGAGGTGCTGGTATTGCTCGTGTTATTGCTGCCTGTGCTGCAGCTTGGGAAACGATGAAAACTGCAGGCCTTCACTTCTGCAGTCAGTGCATGCCAGGTCGTCTGCAGTGAACAGCTTTACTCCAGGGTAAAATTCATTGCACAGACTGAGGAATTGCATCTGGTCTGTCAATGTGGGATTAGTTTGCCTAGGCATGTATTTAATTTAGAGGGAGATGGTAGGTTCTTTGGTGGTTTGTCTCGTCATAGAAGCAAAATACTTGGAGCTATGCAGAATTAATGCTGACGGATAACTTCAGTCGGTTCCATTATTCAGACTGCCTCCTGTAATCCTTCCAGTAAGGGCAAAATAGGCTGGGATATCCTGGGATCCCAGTGTCCTCTGGCAGCATATGTTGTCCAGTTGCTGTAACCAGTAGTGGTGCCCCCTCCTTTGTGACATACCTAATGGTTATAGCAGGTTAACATCCCATGAAAGCGCAGCCAGAAGTGATAGGGCTAGTGGAGGCTGCAGAAATAGCTAATATCCATGGCTGATCACTGTGAAAATTCATTCATGAACGTGGTTTAGTGGGCAATATTGGTGGTAGGTGGACAGTTGGATTAGATGGCCTTAGAGGTCTGTTCTAACCTTAGTAATTCTATGACTCCCTTCTTAATCTAAATTGTGCCATACCTTCCTGACCTTTAAATCATACAGCAAAGCTCTCGAGTGTGTGGCTTTGGCTTGTTTGTTTTGTTGTTGTTTTGGTTGTTTTGCCATTTGTCCAGAAGTTTGGGATGGGGATGACTGACAGTAGGATAGTTTTCTTTATGGGCTTTATGTTAATTTTCTGGCTTGAAAGCATAGGTGGTTATCAACAGCCTGGATAGCAGAGATGGCTACTATCCTGTCATTACATTTCGATTAGTGTTTTTAAAGACAGCTCCAAAAGACAGTGCCCAGAGCTCCTATTTATTTACAATGGGCTTACATTTATAAAGGAAGAAATAAAATCCCTTCCCGTGAGCTGGGATCTGAGCTTATTGTGAGGCACCCGGGGTGGGAGAAGAGCAAGACTTTTGGACCAAAACTACCTCACCCTCCAACGAAGTCATATGAATATATCACTCTGTATCTCTTTGTATGTAAGTGATTTGCAAGGAACAGAAGCAAAGCTCTGACGATTTTCCCGTTTCCCTGCCTGCTGCTACTAGCAGTTACCATAGCTTGCATTACAGTTGGCAAAGCAGCATTTCCTCTCTCTCCATCCCAACTTGGAAGGCAGCCAGGCTCAGTTATGGCGTTGCTGCTGATGGAATATTTGGAGTAAATACACTTAGAGAAGCTTCAGCTCTAGCTTTTGGGGTGGGAAGCGTTTGCCCTCTCAAGGGCTGCTTGGAGTGCCCATAGTGTTTGAACTAGATTTGAACTCAGTCCTTTTTAGATTTACTCTGTCCCTATGAAAATTTTTTTTCAGGTCTCATTATTTAAGAGAGAAGATTGCTTTTCTCTTCCTTCCTCCCCACTCCTTCCCAGGGGTCATTGCTGTGCCATCTAGTTTAATTTAACCCATAGCAATTAATGTCCTTGACTGGCAGTGCTTAAACAGCAAACAATTTATAGTAGTGTTATGTTAATTTGTATAATTTGTAATAGTGTTGCCGGTAGGAGTAGGGAAGTCATTCTCCCTCTGTACTCAGCCCTAGTGAGGCCCCACCTCGAGTACTGTGTCCAGTTTTGGGCCCCTCACTGCAAAAAAGACCCTGGAGCGTGTTCAGAGGAGGGCGACGAAGCTGGTGAGGGGTCTGGAGCCCAGGCCTTATCAGGAGCAGCTGTGAGGGGTCTGGAGCAGAGGCCTTAGGAGTGGCTGAGGGAGCTGGGATTGTTCAGTCTGGAGAAGAGGAGACTCAGGGGAGATCTTATCACTCTCTATAACTACATGAAGGGAGGTTGTAGTGAGCTGGGGGTCAGCCTCTTCTCTCTTGTAACTAGTGACAGGACGAGGGGGAATGTCCTCAAGTTGCACCAGGGGAGATTAAGGCTGGACAATAGGAAACACTACTTTTCTGAGAGATTGGTCAGGGGATTGGTGGTAGGTGGATGGTTGGACTAGGTGATCTTGTAGGTCTTTTCCAACCTTGTTAATTCTATGATTCTATTCTATGATTCTCTGAATTTCGTCCTGTAACTTGTAGCTTGCTGCCTGGAATACGAACAGATAAGTTACATCAGAATATATTTCCCCCAAGGCCACTGTAAATAAAACATGCTGTGTCTTGATGCTACAGGTAGCAAATGCTACCCACGAAGACAACGTCTTTTACATTGTTTAAAGAGTTGCCAAAAAGGGGTTCTTCAGTGACCAGTGCTTGTTTCTGTATTCCTGTTCTTGCTTCTGCTACACAGTTCAGCATGGTAGTTTATATCCTTGTTGCCAAGAAGTTGATAGATGCGACAAGGAAAAACTGAATTGATTTCTCCCCGTTTTCTCACATTTCAGGCATCACCAACATGTTAAAATTGTACAGAGGCTGCTGTTTTTCTTGCTGCTTTGGTCTGAGAGGATGAGGAAAGAGGCCAGCGTTTTGGTCTTCATTTTCTGAGCAGAGGTCTCCAGCCCAGGGACTGAATGTTGCTGCTGTTTTGGGTTTGTGTTTTTGGTACCTGAAGCTCTGCTGTGCTCACTTAGATCACACCAGTGACCATCAAATGTAATCAGCCACAGGCTGGTTGAAAAGGATGTTTCCATTTCTCTTTCTGTGCTAGTAACTCCCAAACACCTTCCCTCTGGAATTCTTCTTTAGAAGCCCATAGCACCTTGTTTTCCAATGCTCATCTTCCACCTAAAGAGATGATGAAAAAGCTGACTCAAAAGAACAAGACCCCATCTGCTTCACCACCCTTATAGAAGGGGAGATTCTGGGGAAAAAGATGTCAAGAGAACAAGAAGTGTTTCCTGATGTGTATCAGAGCACAAGTCCTGAGATGGTAAATGCAGTTGAGGAATATTAATTTTCATTACAGAGTGAATCTTTAGTATGGCGCTGTGCTTTCCTCTGAGAGAAAGGCTTATTCGTGAGAAATGCTAATGCTTTCAAAAACTTGATATCAGGAAAAAGTCAAGGCTACCAGATCAAGGCTTGCCTGAAGTTCATGCGCAGGGTATTGAAGGACTTGAAGTCCTGGCTTCTGGGAAATGCTTCTTCATAAGGCGCAGCTTCATTTCCAACCTGGTAACAAAGCGAAGGACCCAGGAGCAGGCAAGAAAATTAGAAACATTTACATATTTGAAAACCTATAAAAACAATCCCCCTCAATTTAACGGTCAAATGCCGGGAAATAAAGGTATGCAAATAAAATAAAGGAATTGTGAAATTAAGAATGTTATTCTTCCCCTCCCCCTCGTTTATTCTAATTTTAAAATACAGTGTTTTTTCCAAAGGAAGTCTAGATTTTTCTTTCCATGTAACAGAAAGAAGAGTAGAACTGTGTCAGCTAAAAGTCTGCAAGGTTTGCCAGACCAGCACTAGCTTCGTTACTATCTCAGATCTTTGGAAATTCTAATTTTCCATATCAAGATATAAAGAGCAGATAACATAACTGAATACGTCCCTGGCACCAGCTTTCTACCTTACAACCTTGTTCTCTGTATCAGGGCAGTACACAGATCTTACTGTCCGAATTCTCATTCCTTTTAAGAAAGGACTAAAAGAAAGATTAGGCACATGGTAGTGACTGTAAGGGTTTTCAGTATACTGTCTTGGGTGTCTCCATCCAGCCAAGACACATTTTGACAAGATCTTCTATTCAATGCATACACAGCTATGTCCATGCAGGTAATAAATGATGCAGAGGGAAAAAAAATGCAAGTACCGAACCAGTTCTTTTTTCCAACGACAACAACCGGAGTGCACAAATTCGAAAGAAACAATAAGCCAGTAAGAACATTCTCTATCAATTGCTCTCCTCCTGGGTATATTCCATTTAGGGAATTCCCAATCAAATAAAATTTAAGTAGGTTAAATACAGTATATTCTCTTTCTCACTGAAGACAGATGGAAAATAGCAAAATATAACCTACTATAGTTTGAACACAATCAAAAACTGATAGGGAAGAAAATGCCACAAATCCTGATATCTGACATACTTCTTATGCTGGTTTTAAATAAAAGAGCGAAAATATTTACAGAGATTGGTGTTACAATATGTAAACTGGATACAACATTGCAGTAAAACCGAACATTTTAAATTGACAGTTTTCGGAAGGTGCTGGGGGGTTCTTTTGTTAAAAGGATAGTGCACACAAACTGTATTCTTCACTTTTTCCAGAAGTGCATTAGTTCTGTAGATATCCAAAGCAAAAGTGTGATTCCTTCAAAAGCGAAGTGGTGAAACATGACTTTAAGTAAATAAGATGTACGTTTGTATCATGGTGTACTGAAAAAAATAGCATGAAATAAATCTAGATAAATTACTGTTTATTCTGTAACATAAGAACACTTAAAAATAGAACAAAAAATGTGAGAAATCAGTTGTCAGAAAACTGTAGGATTGTAGGCACAGGGGAGATCATTTAATGCAAATACATTCCTGATACAGAATCTACTGATGAAATGTTTACTGATGACCAAAAAGTGAGCAAAGGGTTCCTGAAGTGAGGATAGAATTCCTGAAATAATATCGACTCCACAGCATCAACTTTAATAGTGATCCCCATGCCAGAAGGCATGAACTAGTACTTTTAATAGCTAATGGAGAATGATAGCACTCCCTTAGAAATGGATCTGAGATGGATAAAGAAGCTTCGTCCCCCTTTTTTTTTGTGTCTTCGCATGACAAATATGTCACGTCTTGCAGATAACTCCTGCTTACATGTTTGCTACAGCAGTGATAGTTCTCCTTTATAGCTCAGGTCAATTTAATCTACGTAACAACAGAAGAACAACAGGAATGTGATTATTACACGACAATCCGGGATTTTAATATTATTCCACCAAATAGAGCAGATGAAATAGAATAATCCGTACATCAGCGATTCAGAACCCGTGTGTTTAGTTTTATTTATATTCAGATTGTAACAGCAAACAGGTTAACTGCGAGGTCTTTTTAAGGAGAAAAAGGCTAAGTATTCAGACAAGATTAAGAAAAACTCAAAAAACAATCATATCATTAAATTAGTATTCTTTTGTTTTCCAAAACAACCAGTTCTGAAGAAATTTGCCCCTAAAAAGAATAATTTAAAGAAAAATCTCAGAACCGTTACCTTTAAGCACATGTGAAGAATTAGTATGATCTAAGAGATTGAAATAGGCAACCGGGCATGTAAACTTACAAACTGGAGAAAAAACGCAATGGTTGTTAACCAGTAACTAGTTTTTCACTAAACAAAATCACAAAGGCTAATGATTTTTAAAGCAATTAATCCAGTTCTCAGGTCTTGAAGAATGTTAGCTGGGAGGCCTGAAAGATATTTGGGAATGGTGCGAGGAAACATGCTGAGGACAGAGCAACCTGAAGCGTGGTGCATTCCCTACACCATAGCAAGAGGCAGCCCGCATTTTCTTTCTCCCTCCCTCTTCACTACACTTTCTCTCAAGTCTCAGCAGAGACCGGGTCCCATTGCATCCACAAGAGACAGCTTAAAGAAAAGGGTAAAAGGTTGCTGATGGATTGGCTCGCCCACAAGGCAGAAAACTAACACGCATACCTGGGCACGCTCACAGAGACTGAGAACAACAATGACTGTGCCCCAATCGAACACTAATATGAATTTTCACTAAAAATGTCGAGAGTGAAGTAGAGGAGTACTTATTAAATCTGCAAATGATTATTAAATTAAGGGCATCTGCAGCTACTGTGAAATAAAACCGAAATTTAAAACGATCTGGGCATCCTGTCGACCTAGTCAGGTAGTGTAAGTTAAATGTAACTAAGTTACATAAAACCTTTATGAGTTAAAAAAAAATGAAATGAGCATAAGAGGTGAATAATCTGTCAAGAGTTCTTCAGAAAGGGAACTGAAGGCTTAGCAGATCATACTTCAGCATGTTCCAATAATGCCATCATATTGTAAAAGCAATAGTAGACGAGACAATTTATGAGACGTACGTTGTTATCTTTGAAGCCTGCTCAGTGCTAGTAAGGCCTCAGCTGGATTATTATGTCAGTTTGTAGACACGACTCATTACTAGACATTGACTACCTGGACAGAATCCAGAATACAGATCTGGCAGTAAGCATAAGCCTTAAAGAATCGTACAGAAGAAAGGTTAAAAAAAAAAATACAAATAGTAAAACAAGCCCTTCAACAAAGTCAGTCTGTCCTGAAGTAACTGGATAGTCAGTCATTCCCGCAATGGCTGTGATGCCTAGAACAAAAAGCGATGGGCCTAAGCTGCTTCGAAGTTAGACTTCAGGAAATTCTTTCCAAGAACAAAGCAGCTGCCAACTATCAAAGACCAAAAGAGACTGTGAAGATTGTTAAGACTAGTTAATCTCGAGTTTGATATTAGTTAAGCTATAAACTAAAGTAGTACAATTCCCCCAGTCTTCCTGTCCATCCTTCAGTGAAGTCGTCTGTTGGATGTTCACAGCTCCACATACTTACTGGTTATCGTAACTTGAATTCTTTTCTTTTTTTAAACATATTGCAACTCACACAAATTCTTCAATATAATAACTCTTTTCAAATAACATTTACTGTTTACTATTTACTATTTACTGTAGCATTTACTAATGTGATAGCACGTTCTATATAACTTGTGTTAAGGAATTAAGCAATACAAAAACAATGGATCAAGATATCCTGCACAAATAACAAGTTACCAGAAAATTCATTAGCAGTCACTGATTATTAACACTGTATGCACTGAACCGACTTAAAAAGCACTTCAACTCCTTGTACTAAACAGAACTGATCACTGATTGCCAAAGCAGCTATTAGGAGGGAACTAACTAGAAGCTAATACTTAAAATTAATATATTAGTACTGAGTTCATACTTGAGATAGCGAGCTCATAATTGTTTATAATTCTAAACTGAAAACTGATAGAATGGGCCAATTTTGTTTAGCACACTTAAGTAACACTGTAATACGAGTTCGGGGCTACACATCCATTTTAGTCTTCCCAGCCTTAAAAGAAAAATACATCTGTTGTTGAGTCTCTTAGGAGAAGACTGTTGACACCATAGGATTCAGCAAAATGAAATCGAAACAGATTCTCAAACCTTAATTCAGCTACGACATAACTCTGTGAGCATCTCTTCAATACTTCAAGATCCATTTAAGGATATGCTCACGCTCACTTCAGCTTTGGCAGGGCTGACTGAAGGGCCTGCCTCGTTTTACTGGGAATCAAGGAAAAGAACAAAACAAAACTTCCTCAGATCATGGCCCAGAGATATTCAATCAAAAAGTCATATTTTTATTTAAAATACAATCAAAAGAGATCACAATGATAGCTTCGCCTCCTCTTACAGAGAACTAGCTATTCATTATGTACAATTTCCTTTCCAGCCTGAAGCAATCTGTCGTCATCCCTATCTTTTCCTAGGAAATCCTCTTCTCAGCAGTAAGGACTTGAAATTTTACATCAACTGACAGAAAAGGACTCGCAGAATAGAGCAGAGCATGACAGTTCATCGAAACTAATTGGAAAAGACCAGATTTCAAGATTTCCTCACAGGTAATTGCAGTACATGAAAAGAAATTCACAAGCCTGAACAGGATTTAAAGAGAGTTTCTAAGCAGCTCTTTCTTGGGCTGTACACAACGAGACACAAAACCCAGTCTGCATAAGAGTGAAATAAGTCTCTACTAATTTTTTATCGTTTTCTTTACTCTGTACAAGAACAGCAGAAAATAAGTTGTGATGCCAATTTTCTGGGCACCTGTGGAGCTTGAAGAGTTTAATTCAGGCCAAGATGCTTCTAGCAGCCCAGAAAGACAAGATCGAGTTTACCAAGAAAAATATTTCAAAAAAAAAAGTTTGCAGTTTTATTTTCTGACTTTGAACTTTATCCTTATCTGATATTAGAATTGTTTGGGTTATCCAAAAATAATACAAACCATCGTGGTGGTGGAGACTGATACAAAGGGGATTACAATGTTACTCAGACATTTCAATCCGTTGCTATTGCATGGACCACGGGAAGACTGCTTTGTTGCTCTCCTTCAACATCTTACTGTGCATAAGTGAATATATCTGCTGCCTTGTATTTTTCACAGCGAACTTTCATATGCTTCTAGAGGAAAACAAAATGCACAAAACTGACTTATTAGTTTCAGTTTCTATTCTTTTTGTACTCATGATTTTTCTCCATTGTGTACTTGGAAAACATAGCTTCAATATCTTTTCATAACATGTAGGAATTTTTTCTTTTTTTTTTCCCCATTCCCACCCCCCTCCAAAATCAAAAGTGGACATAACATTCAATAATAAGTACTGCCAGATCAACACTGAGGAATTCTGGGAAAGAAATGGGCAGACAGGATAATTACAAAAATGGATAAAGCGGGAAAAATTCACTAACCTGGGCATTCTAACTGCCGCAGATGTGCAGATCAGAAGATAAATAAATGCAAAGATTAGAAAAGCAAGAAAAACGCGGAGAGCCACTGAAGATTTAGTGTCTCTATAAAAACGTATTGATCTAAATCTTTACACTTACATTAAGTAAAAATAAAACGAGAAGCATGCTCATGTAAGAAGAAAGTCTTCCTTTTCCTGCGTATATTATTTATTCCAAGAATAAATAAAAACACTTGTGTCAGTAACAATACTGACAGCACTGATATCCATTCATTCAGACAAAAGACTGGACCAGAGCACAGGCATAAAAAACACAATTTTACAAGCCTGTTGATACCAGTAGAAATAGATGTTGGTATTTCTACATATAAAATTTTGAATTTTGCTCTCTAATGTATAAAGGCAGCGAGCTGGAAAAAAATGCAGCTCATCTTCCTGCTATTTCTTACTGTATCTTCACGAACCGGTCTCTTCTGATGACTAAAATCAGACAGTAAGTTCCGTTTCTTAATGTTCAACTGTGTATGTCATCTCGAAGAACAGAAAATCAAGTGTATTCTGGAGGGAAGACAAATACTCAACAATCCTTTGAATATTTTCCGTAACACAAGAACTGAGATTTCCTCAGAGACAGTAAGCCACAAGGACATACCATGATACTAAGATTTTTGCTATTGTCATTTTTGTCAGCTGGACTGGTAAGAATAGGAGAAAACATTGAATTCGACGGGACCGTTAACACCTCCCTGGTGTTTACTGCATGGATCTGCTGTTCATACACTTTTACAAAGTGGCTCCTCTTAACCAGGAGGTGCTCTTATGAGGTTATATCGTATCTTATAAATAATTTTTTATTTTAAAGCTTTTGATTATTCGCAGAAGTCATAGCTGGAAAAACAGTAATAGAACAATGTCTTCAGCTATAATATAAAGTAGCGCAGCTTGTTACTTCACATTCAGCTGATGGGACCAGCATCAAACTGATACAAGTACTTATAATGTAATTAAAAAAATAGGATTTGCCTTACGAAAGAAATTGAGAGAAGTCCAACAAAACATAACGCAGCTCCAATAACAGTAACTCTTCGAAATCCTAACAAGTCTGTAAATATGCTGACTATGGGAGAGCAGAAGAAGACCATTCCCATAGAGAGCGAGCTCCCCCACACTGTGGAACAGAAGAAGAGCACATTTTAGAACACTTCAAAATGTAAGCTTTCAGCTTCTATATGTCCTGAGCATTGCGCCTTACCTACGGAGGTATGTTTAAATATCGTTAACTAAAGTATTACAAATGAAAAGCCTGACAAATTTACATGGTCAACTAATTTAGACTTCATCAGCTCCAAGTTACAACTAACTACAGAATTTTTTTTAAATATATTTACTCCATGAGGTACTAAGGTAGTATTCGCATTAATGACTAGGCCATTAGTGATAACTTGCAGATGTACATAAACCCACATTCATTCCGAAATTTACTAGTGCATTTCAGTTGATGTACTTTTATGCTTTGGTGACTTTAAAATGCTAAGTTTGCTGAAAAGTTTAACAAATGTTTTATTTAATTGGACAGATGTAGATCCAGCAGCAGCTTTCTAAACATGGCTCAGTTCTCTGTTTACCAGTGAGTCTTCAGGTCATTAAAAATCAATTCAGGTAAGTGCACTGAGGTTATAAAACACTTCTGTGATAGAATAACAAACTACAGTATCTTTGAGTAAATCAGGTATATGACTATTTCAACCATTTTAAATTGAAAATGAACTTTCTTTTCCACTTTGTACAGATATTCAGACATCATCATTTATCAGCTATCACGTAATCATTCTTTCAAATACACATCAGTGATGTTTCAACCAAAAGTTCTCCCAGCTCATAAAGCTAAAATATTTCTAAAAAACATATTTATATGTCTCTACTTAGAAAAAAAATGCTGTACTGGCTAGTTAGGAAAAGCTTCTGAGGCAAGGCGCATAAAAAATATTTTATCTTGTTTCTGAATTGCACAAAAAATAAGAAGATCTCTTTCCATCAGGAATAGGATTGAATTCCTTTAACAGGGATTTTTTTTATATTATGTTTGCTAGAAACAGGTAAACAACGGCGATTCAGAGACAAAGGTCAATAAGATTGCCTGAAAAACTAAAACGTAACCAACAATTCTGTGCTGTGTGATTCTGTGATAAACACCATGTAGTCTCGAAGAATGATTCTTAAAAGAACAAGGTACTTCTCTTGGGTAGTTGTAGCATATCTGACAAACCCAGACCACAAAGCCCTGTCAGCCCTGCTGACTGTGACATTAAGATGCAGAGCTGTACAAAGGCTGAGCAGGCAAGACTGGGTTAAACACGGCCCACCGTGCCACTGGAAGGGAAGGGCACAGGAGAAGCTTAACTCGTCGATGGAACGGAGTACGTCTCTCGAGAGCCCCGTGTAAGATCGTAGCCGTTCTAATTTCCAGTCAGCACAGGCTGTGTGATTCACGCGGCATTCTCCTTGGTTTAAGCAAGTTGTTTTCAGTACTTTTACTGGCTTTCAAAGATACTAAGACTAGAATATAAAAGCCATAGGTGAAAACATTTAGCTCAATTGACATTAACTTGCTGACTTTGTCTTTTCATGTTTCCTAATGAAAGAAATATGTCTCTTATCACTTTTTCTCTTCTTATTATATCCATGACAAGCTAGGCATGAAATAGGAGAAAGGTTCCAAACATTTCCCACATGCGGTGCATTCATAAAGGAAGGGCAACAGCCTTATGAGGCCTTTCACACAGCACTCCGACTGAGTTCTTGAAGTGGCAGTCCACGCTCTACCATTTCTCTGCCTAAAGCAAACAGAAGTGCATCCATTTCCTATGAGATTCTTGGATCCCACAGAAAAGGCACTTGCTGAGATTCTTTTGGCACACTTGGTATAAACACACTTTTTATCATTATTTAACAAAGAGAAGGGTGTTTAAGTTACCTTCATACATGCACATAATTGAAGCAAGTTTGTGTTTATCCTTCGTGAAGAAGCTCAGAACACACACACAAGAAAGCTGAAGGAGAGCATGCCTTGCTTCTGTAGCATGATCCAACAAGAACTTGAAAGAAATCAAATACGCTCAACAGATGTAAGACATTTTCAATTCCTTGTTCTAATAAGCTTTCCAGTATCCGAACACTTATTTCACTCATTATGAAACAGGTAAAACGAATTGCGTTTGGCGTTTTAAAATAGAAATTATAAAAACTGTCGCAAACAACCCTTATGAAAAAATACAAATGTGGCTTGCCAGGATTGCAGGAGTTCAGAGTTATCTGGAAGAGCAACACAAAAATATAGGGGTCCTGTAACAGCAGGAGAATGTGAGAGGAAAATGACATTTTTTGTTTTCTTTTATCTACTGCTGCTTTCCATCAAAATTACGGCTGAGAGCACAGCAAGGAAGAGGAAAAAGGTAGTGCAGTAAACAAGTGTTGGTGTGTAGGTAAACCATGGGAGTGGCCACCAAGAGGCTGCTCCGTGTGGATGGCAGCTGTGAATTTCACATGCTGCAGGAGCACAGCTGCAAGCAGCAACCATGTCAGTGCTTTGGCGCAGAGATCTGCAGTGTCATCCGGATAGCTGTGAGAGTTCCAAAGCCCTCTTCTTGGCGTGGCTCTGTGACACTGGGCGTCTGGGCTTCTTTTGGACAGCAGAAGGATAGCAGCAGAGACATTGCAGTGTGCAATGCCAGCTCCTCCTTCCTAGGGTGAATTCTCTGATGCCCTGTGTTACGGGACGCTTGTCGCAGCAACCCTGCAGGTCGATTGCTGTCGGATGCACCGCACAGACCGTGTGGGCATCCCTTGCTCCAAGGATCCTGCTGTCACTGTGTGGAAGCTCATCTCTAAAAAAGGCACTTCTGCCCTGTGTGGGAAGCAGATTTACGTAGAATAGATCCACTACAGCTTCATGGAATGCTGACTGAGATTAGCACATGCCAGGGGCTGATGGTTTGACATTTTCTTCTTGCTTAGAGCTCAAACAGTGAGTCGAGAAAATCTCCTTCAGGCAGATGGCTTCATGTTAGGTCTGCAGCCTGCTCCATTTGAGAAACAACCATGTCAGTGTTTTGCCTATGTAACCTCTTTTTATGAAGGGGGAAAAGAAAGATACGAGTAAACTCCTATATAATATATGATTATATGTGACATATTATCACCCAGTATTTGTGAGCTCTCAAGTTCTGTTCAAAATCATGCTTTTGTCCTCTGGGCTCATCTGTGCTACATTATGACATTACCTTAGTGAACTTGGGCAGGTCTTAGAACTGGAGGACAACATGTAACCGTACAGGACCCAAATTCACAGAAGTCATTTCCTGTTGGCCAGCTGATATCTATTTGTGCATATGGGAGGCGTTTTCTTCTGATGGCTCTGTCAAGGTAATTTCAGTGGCACCAGCTGACTCCATTACCCTGCTGAAGGCACTGGAGATGTTTTGGGTTTCTCTAGGGCAGCAGCCTGCTGATCACGTTGAACCACGACCTGGTGCTGGGGCTTTGCTGAGAACAGGAGAGCAGAGACAGGGAGGGGATGGGATCACTGCAGCGGGAGAACAAAGATGAACCTCTTTTGTCCTTTCATTTCAAAGAGAGCAACCTTTCTGACAAAAGCTCACAGTGACCCAAATCCTTTCCGCACTGACTTGATAGGACGAAACCAGTCTAAGAGCAGTGCAATGGATCCATGTGGGTAGGCCCGGAGATTCTGGGCAAGGCAGGGCACAGGCAGTGGGGCAGCAGTGACCTCAGGAGCCCCGCAGCCCCCCAGGGCTCTGTGGTTGCGGCCTTCCAGGAAACGGGAGATTTCGGTTTTCTTCTGAATGAGCGCGCTATGTTCTCATCTGACTCTGTACCAATGTGACAGGATTTTCTGGTAACTGCACCTCGTGTTGCTCAGGATCTGTGCTGATCGGTGTGTTTTCTTCCATTCCCTCCCCTGTGCCCATCGTGTCTCCCTACCGATCTTACTTAATGTGAAGAGGCAGGGAGGATTTTTTCTGTGAGTTAGATTTAGCACCAAAATGAAGAACCACAGATGACAGACGCTCTCTTTAAACAAGTCTATACCGAGCGGCCGTAAGGCTCACCATATAAAAACCATACTGTTCTGTTTTCAGAGGTGTCCTGGGCATAGCTTAGAGACATGAAGGAGGCAGGTAGGGCTGCTATCAGTGAACCGCTAGCAACAAGATTAAGCTCAGCTTCCAAAACACTAGCACAGCTTCCAAGATCCTGGGACTGCGGAGATAGCAGGAAAACGGTCCTAATCCCTTCTCCTTGCAAAGCACCATTGCTACCTCTGATTTGAGGAATTTGGGGTCTTGTGGATAAATCTATCTGTTTAAGACTCAGATAAGTCAGGAGGAGATGCTGGCTGGCTACATTCTGAGAGGGGCTCTTATGGGTGCGAGGCTCTTAGGACCACGGCAGAGCTTCGTGCAGGAGATATTGGAACTGTCCTTCATGACAGAGTGGGTTAGCCTGGTCTGAGCCCAGCTATGGGCACTCTCGTGTCCTTGCAGACAGTGCAGGGGGGATGGCTGGGCCATTGTGGTCCCAGGGCTGGGAGCCACTCTCTAAATGGTGTGCAAATACAGCACAGAGGGGCCACGCCCCCTTCACTGAGGCAGTGCATGTACTCATGGCATGGAACCAACATGTACACCAAAGACGCAAAATAAAAGCTGGCCATGTGAAACGTTCCCGGGAGCAGCTGCAGTGTGTGCTCCAAGGGAGGAGTGAGGTGAGAAGGAAGCGGTTGGGCAGAATACATGCATGTGAGCCGTACTGTGACTAAGGGAAGGAGACTGATCTTAAAGCCAGAGCGCGGCACCCTATTGCAGCGTCAAAGTTTAAAGGCTCCAGAGTAGAAGAGTAGAAGGTTCTGAAAATTATGGCAAAAATGGAGGCAATCTCATATTACAAAATGGTTCTGGATCTTAGCATTTAAGGGGAAAAAGTGTTTTGCATTTTCTCAGTGGGGCAGAAAGGAACTTTCTCCTCTAGAGGGAAAAGATAACTAGCTGGCAGCTGAGGTTGGAGAAGTGAAAATGAGGCATTACTTGATAACAGTGAAGTGTCTGAAACAGGCGGTCAGACTGGGGCAGTGATTTTCTGCTCAGGAGTGTTCAGCCCTGATCTGAAGGCCCCGCTGCCAGATATGCTTAAAATAGCCATGCAACCACAGCTCCAACTCAAGCTGAGTGCTGACATTCAGTGCAAGTGTAACTGCCCTGAATTTAACGATATGACATGCAGCAGGGCAGACTACACACACAGACCACTAATTCTCCCTGCCCTTCTATTTTGGATCGCCTAAGTAATCTAAAAAATAAAAGAGGTATTATGTGGGGAGGAGATGTAACGCCAAGGAGCTCAACAGACTGTCATAGACCTTATTGCTATGAGGCCTTGGGAGTCTGTAAAGTAAGACAGAGACAGGGCTAAAGGGTAAACAGGATGCTCCTTTGGTATGCGCAGCTAATGTTGTCACATCTGGGATAGTTAAGGAACACTTTGTCTGTTATCAGAGATATTTGGAAGAACTTAAAGCCAATTAACTGTGAGTGGATTTACTGCTTGCGAGTAGCGGATATATAAGATATATGTTGAACACAATAAAGAGGGCTTCTTATTCTGATGCTACCATGACTGAGAGAATTCTCTAACTGGACTAAGCGCAGACAGTTGTAAGCATCTAAAGCTGGATGCAAAGGTCAGTACTTATTTTTTCACCCCGTCCAACTTGTTTTGGTGAGTGAAATGGGAGTTGTTCCAGCAGTTCCTCTTCACTGGTTTGTGAACTGTGTGGCTGCTCCAGCCTTGCACATCTAGGCTCAGTGATGTACAGAAAATAGTGCTTGGGGCGAAATACTCAACAGCCGCAAAGCAAAAGTTGACCAGCTCTGTACACTGAACTTCAGCAAACTGAAAATCTGCGCAGGGCTCAATGGCAGATACTGTGGAATTGTACAATGGGTTGCTTTGTTGCAGCACTGAGGGTTGCAGTGAGTTGGGAGTCAGGGGCCTTGAGATGGGTCTTGCTTTAACTGTCCAGTAAATTGCTTAGCTTATCTTCACTGCCAGACGTTGTTTAGTTTAGCTTTCCATTATCAGATTGCTGCAAGTCAGGAAGAGAAGAAGAAACAGGAAAACAATGAAAGGGGGAACGAGTATAATAAGAAAATTCAAAGGCATGCAAGATAGGAGAGCCTCCCCAAACTGGGGCAAAGGTCAAGATAAATACTCCTGACTTCATCCAAGAGCTACTACCGAGTGGGGAGGAAGACGTTGAGCCTTCATCCAGCAACCACCAGAAGGGGCTACAACTCATGTGCAAAGGGGAGAGACAGCATGCAAATGAACTCCGAGAAAAGAAATGAATATGTAACCAGGCCCAATGTATAAGTTTGGCTTTTAGGTATCTAACACTTTTGTCTACGGGTATGCGATTTTGGTAGGGCGGTGACCCCCCCCTCGCATCGAGTGTGGGCGCAGCACCGTAATAAACCTACCTGCTTTATACCCTAACCTGGGGTTATAGAGTTTGATACCACAAGTCAGCAGAAAGCCTGGCAAAGTCTTGGAAGCAAATGGCTTAAAACCTACACAATAGGTAAGCAAGTGAAAAAGCTGCTGCTGTGTGTTTGGTGTTACTCTATTGACTACTCAGAAAGCTTCAACCCAAACTTTTCTTCTCGTTGGCATGAATTAAAAATGCTCCTAATGCCATGGGTCGCTTCTCTGCAGGGCAGAGAATGGAAGTCCTGGCTACAGCCCTGGATTGAGGTACGTCTGATAGTGTGTCTTCGTGTAATGCACAAGACAAGATGGAACTATCAGGCTACAAGTTGAGCCGGAACATTTTCATCGTTCACTTGTCCAGATTTATGCAGCTGTGAGAGGAAGTGATGCTAGAATGAGTAAATGATTGTGATCCATACTGATATGTTTGTACAAACAGGGAAAAAAAACTTTTCTGTTTTGTATTTCATCGATATTGTAATATGTTGCCATCAATCTCCTTTATCGGTAGAGACTTGGACAGCTAGACAGCAGCTCTGCAGATAGTGTTCTCAAGTCTTGCCATTTCTAATACATATTGATGAGCTAACGCTATTGAATTCACTAAGATGCTTTGTGTTATTTTGGGATGGTGTTTCCAAATAATGGCAGATGACAACCCTTTCATTTCTGAAAAAGAAACAACTCGTAAAATTACTTCAATTAGCATAGAGTAGATATATGCGTGCATACAGATAACCAAAGAAGTAATAAAGATGGGATAAGACTTTAATACTGGAAGCTTATTGTCCTAGAGAATAACCCAGATGTCTGATAACTTTGTGGAGCCCTGCATTCTCACAGAGATTAAGAACACAAGTCTGGGATCATGTGGTTTAATTTCTGCAGCTGGACGTGGTTTGGGGAGAAACTTCTGCAGTACTGCTCGTGTGAGCCAGGTACACAATAAGAATTTATTGCACAATGCCAGCACCCTTCCAAAAATCCCCCAAACAATACACATGGCAGATTATATTGCTGTAGGGTAATATCCTAAAATTAAGTGAACACCGATGGGAGTGTTTTTTTAATCATGCTAATAAAGGAAGTCTCAAAGGCTTTGTGTAAATGCCAAAGTTATATGTTTTATTTTTAACCAAGTAATTATTTTAAACCTCATAATATCCATGACACACAGGAGAAAAAAGACATGAGGGATGAAAGGAGAGAATAACATACATGATATGTAGAAAGGCAATCAGTGCTTTAGGCCCTCCAGACAGTAAACAGGTGAAATGATCTTCTGAACTTCAACTTGCTGTCTTTTCCTTAAAACATGACATTCAAATGATTTTTCCTTTATTTCGCCTTGTAAACAACACACATGTCAAAATGGACAACGAGGTAATCGGTACTAGAGAAGATAATTTAAAAACACTAGATAACACACAGTATTAAAGACATATAGAAATCAGTATTCACTGTGGTCTCCATTTTGGTTACTGTTTTTACCTCAAGCGACCCTTCCAGCTGTTGCTTAACCTAGCCAAGAGGCAGTCAAAACCATTACCCTTTTTAAAGCTGGTTCCTCTTCCATTTGTTTCAGTGACAGCGGTAGCAAATACCTTGGTACAATTGGGGCTCCTGGCCGTCTGTCTTGCGCTTGACCTGTTCACCCATCAGCCAGTTAACATTGTGACCGATAGTACTGTTTTCGCTCCGCGATGTTATACTGCTCTTGTACAGAACCAGGTACGAAGACAGCCGTACTGCTATATAACACGCTGCCGCGGTGCACTTATTCCATATTTTTTACGTCTGGTGGTGGCTGTAATGGGGGCGCCGCAAGAACTGAAAATGGACAATGGACCGGGGTACAAGAGTTTGTCTTTTGGGCGATGGTGTGCGCGTAGGGTATCTGCCATGTCTGTGGCATGCCAGGGAATAGCACAGGCCAAGCCATCGTGGAGCGGGCGCATCAAACCTTGAAGGCGCGGCTCCGTGCCTTAAAAGAGGGGGGAGAACTGACCGGTCCAGAACTGTGCCCCCATACCTTGCTGTTGTGCGCAGTGATATACGGCGGAGTGGGCTAATCTTTGGGACCACATAAACACCTCCCTCCTCTTGTCTAGCGTCCCTCATCACCACAGGTCTATGGATACTACTTCTCATTGGAGGAGGACTGTCTTACTACCTGCTATATTTCGGCTGCTGCAGCAGCTCATCAAGAACATTGTTTCAAGAACAGTACAGGTTAACCTGCTGATATCTGATTATCAGCGTTTATGCCAAGATCTGCTTGAAGAAGGGACAAAAAGGGGAGGTTTGATGGGGCAACAGGGCTAAGTGGGGTACAATTACAGGGGTGTTTTATGTTTGTGCATGAAGAGGGGGGAGATGTGGGATTAAGTGGGGTGGGTGGTGCCTGCGAACACCTGGGGTAGAGCGGAAGGTCGCGTGTACGGGTATAAGTAGCTTTGTTGTGCAGCATTAAATTGGCATTCGGAGCTAGATGCTGCGCGTCCATCTCCTTTGTCCCTGCGTAGGGGATTATGCAGACGGGAGGGTGCCTCTGAGGTGTTGCGCACCGGGCGGGGAAGCATGGAGGCATGCAACAGTTGCCTATGTATGCGTTCTGAAAAATCTTTCATAACTTCTGGATTAAGCTACTTATTTAAGCACTTTTTTAGTTTTTTGTATAAACATCTCCCAAACAAACTCTTTTATTAAACTTATCTTCAGGTTGTAGAGATCAGCAGCTGTGAAGACACTTAAGCTCTTGCACTGCAACTTATACTATCTTCAACAAAATACAATCAACAGAGAATACAGGAAATGAAAAATTGTAATGGTTATTCCATGATTCACTGAGTGTTGGTCAAACCAAATTGCATTGTTGGATTTCACATGCTGAAAGTACTCTTTAAACTTGATGCTGTGTTGAATGTTAGCACAAATTTAGAAACTTCTGATTTTAGTTGTACATTTGCAAAGATGCTTCAAAGACAAAACAGTGATTTGGAACCAGTTCAGTCTGAGTGTTTTACCTTGAGCTGATGGGAGAGTTGTAGAAAGTGTTGAAAGATCCTCATTTCATGGGGGTGGGGGGAAGTCAACTTCTTATTCAGAGCAAAGACCTTTGAGTAAACTTAAACTCCTACGCATTTAATGAAAGACTGGATTCTATTTTTGTGTTTCTAGCCTAAGTTGCCAGGGAGAAAAACTTGTATATAGTGAGTGAACCCTGATCCTTTTGTGTGGTTTTACTGCAGGATGGATAAGCAGCAAGGCCTTTCCTAGTGCATTTTGAAAACAAATAAATGAACTGCTGGTTGTCTGAAGCATCTTGGCAATAACTCTTTTAAAAGTTTACTTTTACTAGGAAGTCTTTATATGTAGATTGTGAAAATACCTAGTAGTGATATTTTGCTGTGTGTATTTGTGTGTGTGCGTGTGTGTGTAATATATATGGAAAACAATCAAACTGCCTTTTGGTAGACAAACTGTTATGGAATCCCTTATTTGAATAAAACAAGGGCTGAGCTTTCTCTGATTTCAGAGCTTTGGTGTGAATATTATTCTCAAGCCGTAAAGTTTTGCAGGAAAAGGCCAGGTTAAGGCTTAAAGATTGTCTAATAAATGAGTGCCTGTCTTGGTGCTCAAACCACTTAACACTTGAAAATGCATCTACTGTTGCTGTAAGATTTGAGCCTCTGCAGTGCCTACAATGGAGTTAGTGAACCCAAGTTATTTTCTAAGCTGGCCAGGTAGGAGGTATGTGCTTTCCCTGTCAAAAAACGGATGACTTCATAAATATTTTTTATAAGACTGGTAGGACAACTGATCTGTTTTGTACTTAAAATATTCCGTATGTCCACCCCTTCTATAAGACTTTCCTTGAAGGATGCTGCAGTGGTGAAATTCTCTATATAAATGAGAATGGGCAATTTGTGCTTGACACAGATTCTAACTGCTCTAGAATCTGTGTCAAGCACAATCAATTGTTAGAAAAGCTACTTATTGACTGGAAGATTTGGTCTAAAGCAAAGGTAATAAGTTTCTTTCTGTAAGATTTTTTTAAAGTCTGAAAGTCAATTAAAATGCTTAGAAGTCTGGAATGCTTTTCTTCAGTGAGAAAATTTGAATAGTTACTGACATCTAAAAATAAATGGTTCTTGTTTTATTTTGAATAGCTGGTAGCAGTGTTAGATCTTCCGTTAGAATGGATCTAACAGAATCAAATGCAGTCTCCAAGGAATATTTTTATACAGTTAGAAATAGTTCTGTATCAACCTTGGTGGCAATGGGTATGATACAAAGTGTTCATTTTCATGCTGTAATTTCAAGTGACTCCTGATTTGTATTGATACATCTAGCTTCTGATAGTAAAAATAAATGCTTGAAGAATTATGACATCCTTTATCATAATAGCACTGCCGAAAAGTAATAACAGTGCCTTAATATCTGCTTTGCACAAGAATACCTAAGTTGCTCAATAAATCTCATCTTGACACTGACTAATTTTATGATGCCATTTCTTTATGTATTTATTTTCAAATACAAGCCGTCTTGACAGAGGCAAGCACCCAGATGACTCTCACTCCTTTTAACATTGATGTATTTCAAGTGTTTGATTTCATCCAAAGACTTTTGCGTCACTAGATGAAGAGAGTAACTGAGTGATTAACTTGGTGTGTTTTAGTAGGACACTTACTAATGTTTCTCTACTTGAAGGTTCCAGAAAAATTTTCACTTGCTCAGTCTGATGCTCTGCTGATTAAAATGTGTTCAGTTGCAAGTGAGGAGTTTAACATGATGATGCATCGGAGCATGAATCAAGAAAATCTTATCCAAGCCACTGAGACCGAGTTTGTACAAAGGTTACAGAGGCTAACTGTCCTTGCTGTAAACAGACTCATTTATTTCGGTAGGATTTTGTGTTCATTTGTTTTGTCAGTGCTGAATAGTGTTTCATGACAAATAGATACTTGCTTTTGGAGAGTTTGAAAGGAAAGTAATGCTACTGATACTAGCTTAAAGAAGTTAGCTCTAATTAGTCAGACTCTCAGAAGTTTGTCTTGCTGTATTATATTACTGACAGTCAGATCTGGATGTCTGAATAAACTGATTAAGCTATTGTAGTTCTACATCAATCTGACCAAGCTGCCTGAATTATGACCTGAAGTCAAAAAGCAAAAATGAAAAAGGGAACTTTTTCATTCTCTTCTAAAATGCATCAGTTCGTATGTTGCTATGAAATGCCTACATTTGTTAGCAAGACTTGACTTTGGGAGTTAGTTCAAAATCCACAGAAGCAAGAGAGCCTCCAGTGTGAGGGGATGGAGAGATGAACTACTCTGTGATTAGCTGTAAATGCTGAATGAATTGATATGTGAGGGAATTGAAATAAGGAGTGCGTATTGATACTTAAAATAATGATACTGTAAAATAATGTAAGCGTGGTAGTAAAGGCAGTGTTTGTTTTGATGCCAGCTAAAGGAACATAGAATGAGCTTCACTGATGGTACTGATCAATTTGTCTATTAAATTTTAAGCATCTGCTGAAGAGTACTTTTACATACTGGATATAACAGAAGCCACAAGTCAAAGCAGACTTGCAGCATCCCAGCTGGAAGTTCCTGAAGAAGAAATCCAGCAAGGACTGCCTAACAGAGCAAATCCTTTTCTGAAAGAAATGTTTAAAATGGTAGTGGAAGGAATCAGACTATCCCCTGTAAGTAACTAACTACATGCTTTCCACGTAAAAGCATATTTCATAAGGTTCACTTATTAGGACCTTCTTATACCTAAAACTTTCTGTCTGTAAATGTTTTTCTTGCTGCCTCTCTCAGTTCAGCTTGGTATTGTTAAAACCTGTTCAGCTTCCCAGTTATTCTTTTGTTGTGAAATACCAAATGTATCTGTTCTGATTCAGTTTACAACATTTAGCAAAAATCAGCTTCTTTAATGAGCACATAAAGTTTGAATAGATTTGTTTTTCCCCTAAAATATTGAGATCAGTTGTTGGACTGTATAAACGGAGATTTGCTGTACATCCACAGGTAATGCATAAAAAGTAAAAAAGGATAATTTATCTGAGCAATTTTTCTGTAATATATTTAACAGTTGATATTTGCGGGTATCAGGAAACAGAACCTTTTTTCAATTGTTGCTGTGTTTTGTTTTCTAGCATAGAGTTGCTAGCCTGTCAACCTTTCAAAGATGACTATGTTTCACTTGGTTAAGTTGAAAGGGTTATAGTGGGAAAAATTAACTTATTGGTTCTTGCATCTATATTTCTCTAAAGTCATCTCTATAAAAATTAGCTCAACCTAATTATCTTTCTTGCTCTGGAAAATCCATTGTGTTAGATCCATTATCTTCCCATCATGCCTTTCCTGTTGTTATTCTCAAAGGCTGCAGGTCTCTTTGAGCCCTAGCACCTCAATCAAATGACTGGTTTCTTACCTTTTGAGATAATCCATTACTGTCAAACTAGTAACTAATGCAGATGAGCTATATATCAAAGCAAATCCTTTGATATTTAAGCCTCCTGTTGCAATATCCACTTTGTAAATTGTTGCATGGTCCCTCTGAGGAGCTGCATTCCTGTCATTAGCATTTCAAGGGAAAATGCTCATCTTATTAGAAAAAGCAAACCTTTGTTTCATTTCTAGTAAAATGCCTTCTAACATACAATAAAACAGTAAATTAACAACTTCATTTTGGTAGAAAAGTCTTTTATTGCTTTTACACTTCGATCATTTTAACAGGAACTTTCTTTTGGCAATGTAAAAAAAGTCTGTTATAGAAGGAAGCCCTATCCCTCTGTAAAGGCTAAAAAATATGTCTCTTTAACTTAGGGCACAAGCAAAATGAACACACCCAAACAGCAGTGGAAGAGAATCCTCTTGTCATGTAAGGACACTTTCCGTACACAACTTGGAAGAGTTCTTGTGGACATGTTGTCTCCAGCAAGGCCACTACATGAAAGGTACAAGAAAGGAGAGAAAGTACTTATTGCATGCACCTGTGACGCATAAATATTTCTCATCACATGTACAGTAGGAAGAGAGCTGATATGCTAGTAGTGACTTCTCTGGGAACGTTATACAGTGAGCATTTATGCCCGTGTCTGCTTAACTTCTTTATTTGTCAGTTCTAATTTGTTAATCAAGCAAGGTAAAGTTAGGAGCCTCTGGTACATATCGTAGAAGTACTACCATGTACTTTGCAAAAGAATCTTGACTTTCCTGTAAGCCATTTAACAAGTCACAAGTTGCTGGGAGAAGCTCAAAAATGTAGAGGATCACATTTTGTGTGTTCTTTCTAGTTCTATAGGTTTGTCTTTGGACATCAAAGCAGCCATTTTCTTTAAATCACAGAAAAAATAGAAGTCCTAGCTGACTGGGAAAGTGAATAAGGCTGGAGGAAGCAAGAAGTTCAATGTTGTATCTATTTTAAAATTGAGAATGACCATACTTCTTTTCTTCCTGCCTGTCTTCTTTTTGTCTTTTAGCATGGACTTAAATTAGCACGGTATCTGTATGAGTTAATGAAATGACCAAAGAAGAACAAACGGCAGTGGGAGACTTTGTGAACAAATTCAAATGCTGTGGCTATAAATGTATTCCCCCAAGACCAAAACCAGATGTAATAAAAGCTTTGAAAGAGGTTTGTAAATAAACTTTTGTGAATAAATTTTCTTCAGAAAGTAGATTTACTGAGACAACTATTTATTATGTGGGAATGGAATTCCAGTGAAGAGAGTTTTGTTTGCATTGAGCATGGCTTGTGTTTTGTTGGGATTGTCTTTGAGTTCTGAATATTTCTTAAGCATGCTCAACACTTCACAGCAACCTCATGTGTAACTGCTCCTTGGTTAAGTATATTACTTAAAACAAAGTTGTGAGCTTGCAGTAAGCTGCTAGTATCTCATGGTCTAGAAAAAAAGAATTTCTGACTCTTTGCAAAAACTAAAATTACATCTGAATGTATTACAATGACATTAATTGAAATGAAGATGTGGTTTTAAATGCTGGCAAGGTATCAGGTCAACAGTTGTCTGACAGTCTTCCTTTTAAATTGGAATATCCTTTAGCTTAATTGTTTCTGAGTTGGGAGAAATAATGTAAAATTTCTGTTCAGGATCAGAAGGAGTTTGAGATGGAAGAAGGTGTGAACAAAGCTGCTTGGGAGAAAACAATGGCAAATAATCAACAAAAGTAAGCGCTTTCTTAAAAGAGCTGCAGAAACTCCCTCAGAATGCTGCGTGATTAGCACATTCTATTGCAGTTACCTGTATGATTATTATAAATGTGTGGCTTTTTGAACTTAACAACACTGATTGCATATTGTAAGAATTTCTGCTTCCCTTTTCAGTGCGATTTGACACTTAAAAGCATGATTCTTTTTTCCTCAGTCTCTTTCAACGTCTGGATACAAAATCTAAAGATATTTGCAAAATAGCTGGAGACATCACACATCTGTATCTCTGTCGCAAGGAAAGGAAAGGAAGAAAGTTATCCAGCACATCAGGGGGGATGTATAAGGCAGAGCTGAGTGCCAGCAGACATTGCCAGGAGCTTGTTCAGCAGCTCACACATGATTGGTAAGTGGAGGGTGGGGAGACACTTACTGCCTGATCTGCACTTGATTCTACTTAAATGATTGAAATGTTGATTACATAAAATTAGAATGACTTAGATATGCTAATCATCTGATGATTAAAGACCTATGAAATACTTCTGATTTATTCGTGGCTGGAAGGTTGTGTGGAGGAAATGGACCTGGGGGTATTAGTCGATGCTTGGCTGAGCATGAGCCAGCAGTGTGCCCAGGTGGCCAAGAAGGCCAATGGCATCCTGGCTTGTATCAGAAATAGTGTTGCCAGTAGGAGTAGGGAAGTCATTCTCCCTCTGTACTCAGCCCTGGTGAGGCCTCACCTTGAGTACTGTGTCCAGTTTTGGGCCCCTCACTGCAAAAAAGACATTGAAGCCCTGGAGCGTGTTTAGAGGAGGGCGACGAAGCTGGTGAGGGGTCTGGAGCCCAGGCCTTATGAGGAGTGGCTGAGGGAGCTGGGTTTGTTCAGTCTGGAGAAGAGGAGGCTCAGGGGAGATCTTATCACTCTCTATAACTACCTGAAGGGAGGTTGTAGTGAGCTGGGGGTCGGCCTCTTCTCTCTTGTAACTAGTGACAGGACGAGGGGGAATGGCCTCAAGTTGCGCCAGGGGATATTAAGGCTGGACAATAGGAAACACTACTTTTCTGAAAGAGTGGTCAGGCGCTGGAATGGGCTGCCCAGGAGGTGGTTGAGTCACTGTCCCTGGAGGTGTTCAAGAAACATTTAGATAAAGCGTTGAGAGACATGGTTTAGTGGTAGGTGGATGTATGTGTATGTAGTAATTGTGCTGTACTTGACAGCACCTCTGCTACTTACATTTTTCATTATATAGGGTGTTCTAAATCGCCCCCCCCTTGTCCAATACAAGTTAAGACTTTTATGCAGGAAATTGGAACTGATTTAATCCTTCTGATGAAAATTATCAAGCTATGAGTTTTACTGCTGAAAGTCCTTAAGTACTTTCTAGGAGCTCCTCTGTGCATCCAGTGTCACACAGCCCCTTTGGTTTAAGATGTTACCAGCTATTTCGCTGTTTTGTCCTTTGCAGAACCAGCAGAATTAGGATTTACAGCCAAGCTCACAGTGTCTTGAAGCATCACAGCAAAATTGTCTGTTTCTCTTAAGATGGGCTATATGGTTATAAACTGCTCCAACTAAAATAGTTTCCTGTTTGGAAAACTGTCTATTTAGAGTAACGTTTTCAATTGCATGTTCCTTAGAGTTTTCATGGAGAAACTGAACCAGCGTAATTTTCTTGGACCTATGAGGAAATTGAGGAAGTCCATAAGCGTTTGTGGCAGCTAAGAGACAATGCTGTGGAAATATTTCTCACAAATGGCAGAACTTTACTCTTCGATTTTGATAATACAAAGGTAATGTGGCTCTAATGCATAATATATCAAAGCACTGTGCTGTTTCTTCATAACATGCATTAATGCATTAGTTCTTCAGGTGAGCTGTTGCATGGACTAGTAATAAATTCTACTTAACATCTGCAAAAAAGCCTTTGCTCAGCTGGGCTTCTACACAGTCTGACAACATGATGGTGTAAAATACATCTCAGATATACTAAGACATGAAAGAATCTTAGTCATACTGGACATCCATCCATTACAACATATCTCTGGAAATTTGTAAGTGAGACAAACTTACTAAGTCTTTTTATTTGGAAGCTTTTTAAATTATGTGATTAAATCTCATGTATTTTCTTTTAGGTCCGTAATGACGTGTACCACAACATCTTAACTAACAATTTGCCTAACCTTTTGGAATATGGAAACATTACTGCTTTGACCCACCTGTGGTGCACGGGACAGATTACTAACATTGAATACCTGACTCGTTTAAACAAACATGCAGGCCGTTTCTTCAATGATCTCATGCAATATCCAGTATTTCCCTTTATCCTTTCTGACTACATCAGTGAGACACTGAACCTAAATGACCCATTTTTGTATAGGTAATATGAGATGCTTGGAACTGGTTATTTCCAAATACTTCAACTAATTATTTGGTATTGCTATTTAATTTCACTGTACTAAACTGTGCGTGTACGTGAGCACAACTGTTCAGAAGTAAGGCCCATAATAACTTTAGCTTTTTACACTAGGTTGCTGTTTCCCATAGCATATTTAAATCAAATATCTAGTGTTATGGCTGTGTATACTCATAGCTTGTTAGGGACTGCACTTATCTACTGTCATAATGTGATGCTGATAGACTGTTACTTAAATAAAGCCTGTAGTGTTTAAGTTTGTGACTAAAGACTACCGCGCCATTTAGAAAAAATTTAAAAAGCATTAAAAAATGTGGCCAGCTACAAAATCATATTGCCTTGACTATAAGTAGATTCATGTGAGTTGTCCCACCATTATAAGTTTCTGTTAGCTGCTTTTAACACTGCACAAAATATTTACTTGTAAATTATGCTTTTGATTTGATAGAGGCACTTTGAGTGCCTGTGGATCTGAATTTGCCTTTAGTATTAACTGGAAGTAGCCACTGTATTTTCTGAATTCTTTTGTAAAAAGCTGTTAAGTTTTGCTTGTGCTTCTTGTGACACTGAAGGCCTTATTCTTAATGCATTATTAAATGTAGTGAATCAAGATCTTTATAAAAATGACAAGATATTGGTACTACTTCTGTTACAGAAATCTGATGAAACCAATAGCTGTGCAGTCTAAAGATATAGAGGACCGGTAGGTAGATACTTACAAGGTAATTCAGATAACTTTGTTTTTTGTCATTCTATGTATAAGTTATATATGGAGGCTTTATATTTTTTTAGTAGTATCATGGATGGGGGAGTGGAAGATGGTGGTGATGGGACACAAATCCAGTATTTTGTTGATGAAATTCTCATTTCCGTTATGTTATTTTCTTGGAATTGTTTTATGACATTTGGAATCTGAGATTGTTCCTGTCACTGAAATCATGAATCAATGCAATCTTTCTGTGTGATACTGGAGGTTGAACATACATATTTAAAGAGCCCTAAAGATAATCTACTGCTGTTTTATTGATGCAATTTCAATGAAACTTGTGGCTAATCTTTTGGATAACTGAAAAGCTGTTTTCCATCAAGTATTCTATTTTAACATGCACTGCTATAACTGTTGTGCTCTTGGTTTTCTGCTCTTTAGAGTATTTTTAAAGGCTTTAGAAAATAATATACTGAAGCTGGAAAGTGTTTGCAGTTGGACCTTCCAATTTATCTGTATTGTCATCTCTTCTAAATGTATTATTCCTCAAAGTTTGGGTTATTCCTAAAAGTCTTAGGCAAGCGTTTATTTTTGCTGTTGGAATGCAGGTAAAAGGATTGTCCTTAACTTCTAGTACTACCATGGCATTTTCATGGCTTCAATAAAGCACCAGACTGCCTGCCTTCTTTGGTACGAGGTAACAGTCCAGTTAAATGCCTGAAAATATAATTTAGAATGTTTTTTCTCTTTTGAAAGATGACTATTATTTTGCATGGACATTCAGAACAATTGCTGGGATACTAGTTGTATGATAGGTGATAAAACAGAGTTGTTACTCAAGAAAAGTTGTATATTCTATAGCAGGTGCTGAGGGTGGAATGTTTCTATAAGTAAGTGATGGTCTTGGACGTATCTAAAGTTTCTGTGGAGCTGAAGTATTGAAACACGGTGTAGGTGATCTCAGGACTTATGCTTGATAACAAAGGCAAGTTGTTAAAGTTTGTGATATATTTTCCTACTACTTTCCTAGTATTTGGAGAAGAGTATCGTAAAGGAGCACAGGACGATGATCCAATGCCCCCTGTATAACCATACCACTATGCATCTCATTATTCTAACAGTGGAATTGTGCTTCATTTCCTAGTTTGGCTGCCTCCTTTCACTAAAATGTTTTTAGCCTACCAAGGTAGGATTGCCTTTAACTTTCACTTAGCTTTCACGTCTGGGTTTTGTCCTAACAATCCAGGAAAACTGCACGTTACTTTCTCTAGCACAGTTTATCAATTCCAAATACCTGAGTTCAGTAAGATTAACTCTGGTTTGCTTACACAGTAAATAGACCCATTCTGAAATTATCAAGCCAGACCCCAAAATTGTGCATCTTAGTTATTTATAACTTAGAACCTGTTTAGAATAAAAAGCTGAGCTATATTTAACTTCTGGTCTGGTTTGCGTTTAACACGTAAAAATTGAGATAGAACAATTTGAAATGTTCTCAGCTAACTGGAAAGCAGTTAACTTTCTTGAAGCTGCAGATGTGCAACTGATTTTTGTCATAAATGCAACAAATTCTGTTCTGTTTTCTTTATAGATCAAAGTTTTGACATTCCAGACAGAACTTTTCACTCTACCAACACAACCTGGCACCTCTCTTCTTATGAATCAATGACTGATGTAAAGGAGCTCGTCCCAGAATTTTTCTACCTTCCAGACTTTCTAGTCAACAGAGAAGGTATACTAAGAGGATACCAAAATTACATACTTGAAACAGCTATTGGGTTGTGGCTAGTTTAAAACTGAGAATCTTTATATCCCTTGATTGAACATGCTATGCAATAGATGTGTGGGAAAATCTTGCATGAAAAATGGGATGTGCTACAGAAGCTGCGTCGGACTTAAGGAAAAACTCTTAAATTCTGTCTGAGATGCAAAGGCGCATTTCCTGTTTATCTGATTCTCCATTTGTGTGTGTGAAGCATTTACTAATAGTATTGCTTTGTTGATTAGCAATAGCAGTGCTTAATGTTTTTTTCATAAAACCCTATTAAGATTTTTATGAAGTCGCTGTAAACTAAAACGTTGGAACATTTACTTCCCTGCTTCCAGGTTTTGATTTTGGAGTACGTCAAAATGGTGAGAGTTAACCACGTCAGTCTTCCACCTTGGTCTCATAATGATCCTCGTCTGTTCATCTTGATCCATCGTCAGGTTCCGGAGTCTGACCGTGTTTTCCAGACAATCTGTCACTGGATAGACTTAGTGTTTGGCTATAAACAAAAAGGCAAGGCCTCTGTTCAGGCTAATGTCTTTCATCCCACAGTAAGTATTTTTGTCAAGCTTCATGTTTGGTCATTTTACTTAGACTGAACCTTCCCTCCTTTAGTTGTGACTTGCTTGGAAAACATCCGGCGTGGAGAAAGCTCCTTTGCTTGTAAGGTGTTGAAGATTAAGAAAAGGCTTTAAGAATTTTGGTGCAGAACTGATAAGATCCCATCATCTTGTGTGTGAATTTGTTAATCTTTTTTTGTCTAGAGATAAGTATAGAGGATGATCAGTTATGGAGTTCACACTTTCTGATTAGTTGTTTGCAATGGATTACAAGCTTGGTGTTTCTACCTGCCTCTTTGTCATTGAAAAGAAGCCTTAAATTTAGGCAAACTGCTGCAGGTTTTGATAAGGTGAAAACAGATTAGTTTGTCCTGTGCTCAGTATTTATATTCTTCCATTTATACGCATCTTGTTTTTGTCTATAGTAAGCATTTTCTCTAAAAGTGAATTTAATTTTGGATAAATCAAGTAAGTATTTTTTAGTGTAAAGGCTTCCAGAGTGTCATTAATGACTTACTGTAACACTGAAATCTCGGTGAATTTCTTTTAATTTTTATAAGCTTCTATCCTTATTATTGCAAGGCTTACTCAACCTAGCAGCCCTTCTTTCAAATTTCAGATGGATGTGCTGCTGTTGTTCAGCACGTGTTCTATAGTTGACAGAGGAGATAATAGCGGTCATGTTCAGTAGTAGCACCTTTTTCTTTTTCAAGCAGCAATCCGAATGCCTTCCTTACCTTTCCTTTTTTGTGCTTAAGTATAGATTTAGTAATTGCCTTCAACTTAAATTATCTGCAACTTAAAATACTAAGTTTGTGTGAATACATTCATTTTTCTTCAAAGTGAAGGCATTTTGTCAGTGTGAATGATGAGAAGAGTGTGGCACACAGAAACACAGTCAATTTTGAAGAAAGAAAAGTAGAAGAAAAATTTCACTTTCCTGAAATACGGAGCTTCCTCCTCCCCATTTTTTGATGTTGCTTGTCATCAGCAGCCCTTCTGTTTTCAGGCAGATTTGTAAAGGTCTATTAAGAAAACCTTTGACTGAATTTAATAATGGAATACATGTAGGATCAACTCAGATCTTAGGGCAGTAGTTCTCACTTCAGTGAGAAGCAGTGAAAACTATAATGTTCTCAGTGACACCTTTCTCAGCACAACCATTGTGGGATGGCTTCTGTCCTAGCCAAAGAACCAATCGGTACAACTCTATATTTGTATGTGTAAGTCTAGAAATCATTCCCAAAGATAAACTGGACAAGCTCAGTCTTGTCCCTCCCCACTATTTTTCCTCTGTAGACTTATTTTGGGATGGATATTTCTGCTGTTGAGGATCCTGTTCAGAGAAGAGCCCTTGAAACAATGATAAAAACATATGGGCAAACACCTCACCAGCTGTTCCATACAGCACTCATTAGCAGGCCTTGATCCAGGCTTATCATGGAAGGAGAACTTCCTGCTGCCATGGGATTGCTGGTGCAGTTTGCTTTCAGAGAGACCGGAGAGCACACCAAAGAAATAATATATCCAGTAGGTCATTTTGATTTGAAAAATGGTTTGATTAACTTTCATGTACTATAATTATTGTACCTCTAATGTTTACAGTTGAATAGTGGAGGATTTTAAGTCCTTTAGGGAAAGGTACTGGCATTGTGTCCACTTCTACATCTAAACCTAGAGTAGGCAAATACATACTGCACTTCTGCCTCCTACTTCCTCATTGCCTGTAGGACAGGTCAGCTCTCTTCATTTCAGACATTTGCCTTCTGTGGAGTCCAGTGAGAAACTGAATCTTTGCATTTAGAGTAATTGGAACATTTTACTGCACTATCTCAAATGTCAGCTTCCCATCTCAACTCCTAAACTTAAAGCTAATAGTTTAGCTGATGATACTACAATACTTCATACCTGTCTTTCTATTACTTCTGGAATGCTTCAGTAGTCCTTACTATGTGGTTATTTATGGGAATGGGTTATGAATGATTCTTCTTCCCTCCTAATGAAGTGATGATTTTCAGAGAAGTTTCTACCACCTTTTAATCTGCATCTTATTTGTGTTTTAGAGTCCACTGCCGTGGATAAAAGGCTTGAAGTGGCGAGAATATGTTGGTTCTCCAAGTGCCCCAGATCCCGTTGTCTGCTTTTGCCAACCACACGGGGAAAGGTTTGGCTCTCTGCAGGCTTTACGAACTAAAGCTATATGTGGTTTGTCCTGCAAGTTTTGGCTTTTGATGATATATAGCAAAGAGCTAGATATGAATTTGTGATTATTCTCTACATGCATGATACATGCAAAATAGAGCTATAAAGTTTTTAAATCCAATGCTACTCTTATTCTCCAATAAACTTCCCACATATCAATCCTTGGCAAAAAAGATTATCTGTAAATCCAAGGATAGCTACCATGACTGTGATATCCTTCCTGATGGTTACGTTTGGCTCAAAACCATCCATAGGTGTCCAGTAGTTAGGTTATTATTTTTCATTAAAGTGATTGAAGCATAAGGCTTTAACTTTAGAACTTGCTGGCAGGTCCAAAAGGAACCGGAGGAAAAAAAGGGGAGAAGAACATGTGGCACTGGAGGGATAATTAAAGAGTTTTCAGAGCCACAGGAAAAAGTAGAGCTGAAGGATCCGCTCTCAGACAAACTTGGAAGGATTCTTACTGACAGTGTGCAAGCAGGTTCTCATACTTGCACTCCCCTCTTTGTAACGTGTGCTAGTTAAAGTTTGATAAATGGTCCATTGAAGGCTTCATGTTTAGTCATAAAAAAAAAAAGTACTTTTCTCCTTTTGATGTTCTGAGCAATCGTTTCCCTGGCTGGGAAGCACTGTCAGCTCTTCCCTTTCTATTCCCACTAAATTTAATGTTAATTTTAAAAGCTTTGTCCAGGTTGCAAACTGGTTTTGGAGAATACTGAATGTTTACATAGTCTTAGAAAACTGTTCAGAAAAGCATCTTGTTTTGAAATGTTGCTTTCCATTTTCTAATTGGTAATAAAACATGGATCTTAAGTTTATACTGACTATCAAAGTGATCAACTGTTTGATTTCATATCTGACACAGAACCTTATGTACCTTCCTTCAGGTGTGAGAAGTATGCACAGCACTGATATTCAGTGGTCAGCTATCCTAAGATGGGGATATGCTGATAACATTTTACGGCTAAAAAGCAAGGAGAGTGAACCTCCATTCGACATTGTTAAATAGACTTATCTCAGCGTATTTGTGTTTTCTTATGCATTTTTGTTCATGTATTGCTGCTAGCTGTTGGCCCTCATCATCTGGATGATGATTTACACAGATCTCTGAATTCAGGCTGCATGGCATGGTAAAGTTCCCTAAATTAGAGAGTAATTTTTTGCTGTGAAAAAGACAAATCCTTCCAAAGCCTTAAATGAAACTGGAATGTTTTTACCCCAAAGCAGAGAACGTTTCGAATACAGTAGAGAGAGTGGCAGTGAATTCTCAAACACTGTATTTACTAACTACTAAGCCTCTTCACTTTGTCATATTCCCAAAGGGGGAAAAACAGTGTGGAAGGAAGTGAGAAATGTGATTAATGTACTTAATGTATTAGTGGAAGGAGATCTCGAAGTCTTGCAATTTTAAATCAGTTGAGTGTTAAGTCAAGTACCTTTACTGCTTACCAGAATTAGTGAGCTCGCAAATAACTTGTACTGAGACTTGAGTTCCAGTTTCAAAATATATATATCAGTATATTTGCCATCTGCAATGCTACAAAAAAAACTAATAGTGGGTTTATGATTCTTAAGTTCTCTGCATTTCCTAGAAACAAGTGTTTTTGTTTTTGCTGCACAGATGTTGTCTTTGAGACCATATTTGAATTCCACAGCACCGACATTTTTACATGCCCCAAGCAGACTGAGCTTACTGCCAATTTTATAGCTTCTGTTGTTGAGTCAGTTACCCAAGTCAGGGCTGCAGGGAATGCAAATGTGCTTCCTAGCATCTGTTCTGGATGCATCTTGTCAGCTGTTCAGTGATGAACACTATATAAAAAACACTACTTGAAACATGCCTATTTTGCCCTGATTGATGCATAGGCATGAAGTGGGAATTGTGTCATTAATTGTCCTTCATGTTGTCTGTATGAGAATCTGAAGAGCCATGTTGTTGGAATTCTAAAATAGCTCTATACTGTATCTCAGATGCTTTCTTTTTCCTAGCCTTTAAAAGACAGTCAAAAAATGAAGTACTGCTTTGATCTACGTCGACAATGAGGCATAAAAATGTTGAAAATGTATTAACTCTTCAAGTATTACAGATTATACTGTCCCTTTCAGCAAAAGAAACGTAAATTTTCTGCAATTAAAGTGTATATGTGGTTTTTCTGTTACTACTTTCAAGGCTTTTTGTAAACGTGCTATACATACCCTGTTCCCGTGTACAAAAATGCAGGTGATGTGCTCTAAGCCAGTTTTCAAGAAGCCTGAGTTGTTTCAAATGACATAACTTGAATAGGAAGTGCAACTTGCTGCTTTAGTTTGTATTTTGTTCAACAGTGTTACCTACAAAGATTGGTTATCCGTCTGCATTTCCAAATACTTCCTCTAGATTCAAAAAAATAGTGATGCTGCCATTTCTCTATCCTGTGATAATAGCACAGCCTTGCAGAAAGTAGCTAATTTTAAGGTGCTTGACAGTAAGATAGTTTCTCCTCAATTCATTGCATTGTCAAAATGTTTGTTTAGAGTAAAGCACTTGAAGAAGTTGAATGTTAATGATTAATTTGACATACTGCATTATAAAATGTTAGGCATAATGAAGCAATAATACTGTTAATCTAAGAAAAATCTTATTCTTTGCCTTACCTTTTTCAGAAAAGAGACGTTAAAATCTTAATGGTTTCATGTTGCTGTTTTTCAGCCTTCAGAGATAGAAATGGAGTCACAAGTCCATCTGTATGGCCACACAGCAGAGATAACAAGCTTGTTTGTGTGCAAACCATATAGTATAATGATAAGCATCAGCAAAGATGGCACCTGCATTATGTGCGATTTGAACAAGTACAAGTACATCTAACTTTTTCCACCGTTCTTTTCAGTACTTGTTTTCAACTTTCTGGTGTCCTCACGCTTAAAATTAACTGAATTTATTCTGTGTATATGTCTAATGTGAAGTGAAACTCTTACTGTGTAGGAATTCTGGAGTTAATAAGAAAAAATATCATCATTAAGCAAAGTGTTGGTTGAGATTAATATAAGTCTTAAATGTATATATTTTGAAGAACCTTTTCTGTGTTTTAGTCTGACTTTAGGCTTGTTTGTTCCCTTACATTTTTTTTTTTAGGCTGTGCTATGTCCAAAGTTTGGCTGGACACAAAAGTCCCGTGACTGCAGTTTCAGCTAGCGAAACAACTGGTGATGTTGCAACAATCTGTGATTCCATCAGCCAAAGCTGCAAGTCAGAAGACGACATAAATCACGAGATTTGTTATCGTATGGGTTATTGTGAGTTAATCATCTAAGGATGCATTTGGTCAAAGAGGAGCACTTCTAAAAATATGTTAATATTTGAATTTGTCGAGAAACTACTAGGCAGGTGTTGGAGAAAAGAGGAGTAACGACTATACTAAAGAAGGGAGTAGACATTTGCGTTAGCTCCTACAGAGAGAAATAATTCTGTCCTGCCTCACTCCCAACCCCCACCCAATCTTATTTTAAAGCAGGTTTTTATACTGTCATCTTCACCATATATATAGGACTGTTTCTGGACTAAGGCATTAAGATCTATTTGAGTAGTAGATTTTGGAGTGTAATTCAGGGTCCTCAGTGTCTCAAACTACCAGTATGTTATGACACTATATATATCTAAAGCAGGGCTAAGTCAGGCCCTCACACGTTTTGCCATGCGTATTTTATCTGTTCACTTGACATGGAGGTTGGGTAATAGGCTCTGTCAAAATGACAGAATTTTCTTCCGTTGATCCAAGGATTTGAAATTGATGTGAAGACTCTGAAGTCAGCTGTACAAGTAAGCCAACTTCTATTGGAAAACGTTGTATTCTTGAGTTGGTAGGGGATGTGAGTTTCAGTTGCTTTAAAGACAAAGCAGTAGTTGGTTATTCGTACTTTAATGAATGCAAATAATGCCAGATAACCAGGTAAGCTACTGGTGTCTTGCTTAAATGCAATCCATTGGGGCATGAGAATGAGCTGTTTAAAACAAAACAATTTGAATTGTCTCTTAATTCTTCTCTCTTAGCATGTGACAGTAGGTCATTAAAAATTAATTTTGTATTTTGTAATTACAATGTTCTTTGGTTATGAAGCAATGTCTTCTGAATCATTTTGCTGTGGCCTGGTGATTTGCATGAGAAAAAAGCAGGGAAGTAATTGTTTACTGCAGCACTTGTCACCAGGTCATTCAAAACCTTTGATCTTTCAAGAAATTCTTTAACCTTTAAGGGTTCTGTGACATAGACCTAACTGTGATCTGGATTTATTTTTAATACTGCCATGCTCTGTTTTCTTACAGTTGGAGGGGGTAGTGATTTGAGGCTTTGGACAGTTAACGGTGATCTCGTGGCACATGTACACTGCAGGGAGAGTATTTGCTCTGTTGCTTTCTCTAACCAGCCTGAAGGAGTATCTGTCAATGTGATTGCAGGGGGCTTGAAAATGGAGTTGTAAGGTAAGCATTTGAAACTTCATGTTACTAAAATGCTTTATAACTTAAGCTCACAGATGTACCTAAATAATTGGTATGACATTTAAAGAAGATGGACAAGCTGTTGTCCATTTTCTAATCTTAGCTGCTAAAATAGGTTGTTTATCACTGAAATATTTGTAAAGACTAATGTGAAGAAAAAAGAATCTTTCTTTCAGATGGTGGAGTACATGGCACTTGAAGCCAATACGAGAAATAACATTTTCTAAGTCAGCCAAACCTCTTGTAAGGTAAAGGTTTCAAATATGTAATAAATGTAATAAATAAATTCAATATGTAATAAATATATGTAATAAATATGTAATAATTTTCTTTGAAAATAAAACCAAGAATAGCTATGAGTATTGAAAATTGAAAACTTCCTCCTAATATCTAACCTAAATCTCCCCGTCTCAGCTTAAAACCATTCCCCCTTGTCCTATCACTATCCACCCTCACAAACAATCGATCCCCCTCCTGTTTATACGCTCCCTTCAATTATTGAAAGGCCACAATGAGGTCTCCCCAGAGCTTTCTCTTTTCCAAACTAAACAAGCCC
>NW_018364295.1:0-1513 GCF_002078875.1 Numida meleagris | reverse complement strand
CTCCTTGTCATGTATGTGCCTTAACATGTCTTCTAGGAGGATCTGCTCCATGATCTTCCCAGGCACAGAGGTGAGGCTCACTGGCCTGTAGTTCTCCGGGTCATCCTTTCTCCCTTTCTTAAAAATGGGAGTCATGTTTCCCTTTCTCCAGTCACTGAGGACTTCACCGGACAGCCATGATTTTTCAAGTATGATGGAGAGCGGCTCGGCAACCACATCAGCCATCTCTCTCAGAACCCCAGGATGGATGTCATCTGGCCCCATGGACTTCCACACATTCACTTTCAAGAGGAGGTCTCGAACTTGTTCCACTGTAGCAGTGGGACAAAATCCGCTCCTCTCACCCACAACTCGAGGTTCAGGATCCTGGCAGACACGGGGAGCCTGACCACTATTGAAGACCGAGGCAAAGCACTTGTTGAGCACTTCAGCTTTTTCCACGTCTGAGGAAGCCAATTCTCCATCCTCATTTACCAGAGGGGGAACACTCTCCTTGACTTGTCTTCTCTTGCCTATGTACCTGTAGAACCCCTTCTTGTTATTTTTCACATCCCTAGCCAAGTTCAGCTCTACCTGCTTTCCTGATCCTATCTCTACACATGCGGACAACAGCCCTATATTCCTCCCAGGCTACACAACCCTGCTTCCACTTCCTGTACATTTCCCTCTTTTCCCTCAGTTTAAGCTGCAGGTAGCTCAGCCATGCTTGTCGCCTGCCTCCTCTGCTCGATTTCTTTTGCTGGGGAATGGAGAGCTCTTGGGCTCTCAGGAGGGTGTCCTTAAAGAGCTGCCAGTTCTGCTCTGTTCCTACGCCCTTAGGACAGTTTCCCAGGGGATCCCACCCAGCAGTTCCTTGAGCAGCCGGAATTTTGCTCTCCTGAAGTTCAGGGTCCTGACTTTACTCTTTGCCAGGCCTGCATTCCTCCAGATCACAAACTCCACCAGGGCATGATCACTACAGCCCAGGCTGCCTCCAATCTTAACCCCTCTAATGCTCTCCTCCACGTTGGTGAGCACCAGGTCCAGTAAGACTTCACCTCGGGTCTGTCCGTCTAATACCTGGACAAGGAAGTTATCCTCAACAGACTCCAGGAATCTTCTGGACTGTCGGCCACCCGCCTTTCCGATATCCCAGCAGATATCCGGGTGGTTGAAATCCCCCATCAGGACAAGAGCCCGCGAACGCAACACTTCCTGCAGCTGCAGCAAGAAGGCCTTGTCCACAGGCTCCCCCTGATTAGGTGGTCTGTAACAGACCCCAACCACTAGATCTCCTTTACTGGACCGATCGCTGATTTTAACCCATAAGCTCTCAACCTGGTCATGGCTGTTACTCAGACACAGCTCTCCACAATCTATCCACTTCCTAATGTAGAGGGCAACTCCCCCTCCCTTCCTGCCCTACCTGTCCCTTCTGAAGAGCCTGTAGCCCTCAATCAGAGTATTCCAATCGTGGGATTCATCCCACCACGTTTCCGTGATAGCAACCAGATCATAATTTTCCAAGCACATC
>NW_018364294.1:0-1112 GCF_002078875.1 Numida meleagris | reverse complement strand
TGGGGGGCATCTATGGGGCTCACTATGCGTTCACTACGGGCTCACTATGCACTCACCATGGGCTCACCACGGGCTCACTACAGGTTCACTATGGGCTCACTATGGGTTCACTATGGGCTCACTGTGCACTCACCATGTGCTCACCACGGGCTCACTATGGGCTCACTATGCATTCACTATGGGCTCACTATGCACTCACCACGGGCTCACCACGGGCTCACTACAGGTTCACTATGGGCTCACTATGGGTTCACTACGGGCTCACTATGCGCTCACCACGGGCTCACTACGGGCTCACTATGCGTTCACTATGGGCTCACTGTGCACTCACCATGTGCTCACCACGGGCTCACTATGGGCTCACTATGCGTTCACTATGGGCTCACTATGCACTCACCACGGGCTCACCACGGGCTCACTATGGGCTCACTATGGGTTCACTACAGGCTCACTATGTGCTCACCACGGGCTCACTACGGGCTCACTATGCGTTCACTACGGGCTCACCACGGGCTCACTATGGGCTCACTATGGGTTCACTATGGGCTCACTATGGGCTCACTATGGGTTCACTACGGGCTCACTATGCGCTCACCATGCGCTCACCACAGGCTCACTATGGGCTCACTATGGGTTCACCACGGGCTCACTATGGGCTCGCCACGGGCTCACTATGGGCTCACTACGGGCTCACTATGGGCTCACCACGGGCTCACCATGTGCTCACTATGGGCTCACTATGGGTTCACTATGGGCTCACTATGGGTTCACTATGCGGTCACCACGGGCTCACCACGGGCTCACTATGGGCTCACTATGGGTTCACTACGGGCTCACTATGCGTTCACTACAGGCTCACTATGGGCTCACAATGGGCTCACTATGGGCTCACCACGGGCTCACTATGGGCTCACTATGCGTTCACTACGGGCTCACCACGGGCTCACCACGGGCTCACTATGGGCTCACTATGGGTTCACTACGGGCTCACTATGCGTTCACTATGGGCTCACTATGGGCTCACTATGGGCTCACCACGGGCTCACCACGGGCTCACTACGGGCTCACTATGCGTTCACTACGGGCTCACCACGGGCTCACCACGCTGTTCC
>NW_018364293.1:0-1025 GCF_002078875.1 Numida meleagris | reverse complement strand
TGGGTCTCGCTATGGGTCTCTATGGGGTCTCTATGGGTTTCTGTGGGGTGCTATGGGTCTCAGTGTGGGTCTCTATGGGTCTCTGTGGGATGCTGTGGGTCTCTATGGGGTGCTATGGGGCTCTATGGGGCACAGTGGGTCTCTCTATGGGTGTCTCTATGGGTGTCTCTATGGGTCTCTCTATGGGTCTCTCTATGGGTCTCTATGGGTCTCTATGGGTCCCTATGGGGCTCTATGGGTCTCTGTTGGGCACTGTGGGTCTCTATGGGTCTCTCTATGGGTCTCTATGGGGCTCTATGGGGCTCTATGGGGCTCTATAGGACTTGTGGGCACTGTGGGTCTCTATGGGGTTTCTCTATGGGTGTCTATGGATCTCTGTTGGGCACTGTGGGTCTCGCTATGGGTCGCTATGGGTCTCTATGGGTCTCTATGGGTCTCTATGGGTCCCTATGGGTCTCTATGGGGCTCTATGGGTCTCTGTTGGGCACTGTGGGTCTCTATGGGTCTCTCTATGGGTCTCTATGGGTCCCTATGGGTCTCTATGGGGTCTCTATGGGTCTCTATGGGTCTCTATGGGTCCCTATGGGTCTCTATGGGTCTCTATGGGTCTCTGTGGGTCTCTATGGGTCTCTATAGGACTTGTGGGGCGCTATGGGTCTCTATGGGTCTCTCTGTGGGTCTCTATGGGTCTCTATGGGTCTCTATGGGTCTCTGTTGGGCACTGTGGGTCTCTATGGGGTGCTGTGGGGTGCTATGGGGCTCTATGGGGCACAGTGGGTCTCGCTATGGGTCCCTATGGGTCTCTCTGGGTCTCTCTGGCTCTCTATGTTTCTCTCTGGGTCCCTATGTGTCTGTATGTGTCTCTGTGGGTCCCGCTATGGGTCGCTGTGGGTCTGCCCCACAGATTCAGCTCCCGTGTGAACACGACGGAGCTGTTCCATGTGGGGCGGCGCCATTGGAGCCCCCTAAGGGGCCGGGCCGGGCCCCCCGCGCCCCCCCCCCGCGCCTTCCACAGCGCCACCCGC
>NW_018364292.1:0-1067 GCF_002078875.1 Numida meleagris | reverse complement strand
ACCACCTCCCTGGGCAGCCCATTCCAGCACCTGACCACTCTTTCAGAAAAGTAGAATTTCCTAATGTCCAGCCTAAATCTCCCCTGGCGCAACTTGAGGCCATGAGGTGGGGCCTCACTAGGGCTGAGTGCAGAAAGAGACTGAGGATGAGTGCTGGGGACTGAGGATGAGTGCTTCTCATGCAGGTTTAATGGCATGTGAATGTTGATCAGCATACCTGACTACTTTGATGAACATAAATTATTATTGATTATGGTGAACAAAATAAACAAAATTATAAACAAAAGGACTGCAGAATTTCAACTTACAATTTTTCCTCCTGAAATTGATAGAATCTTACAAATAAGCATTATGAAGATAAGTCCAAGAAAATTCCTTTGTGTTACTTAGCAATGTCTGCCTGTGTTAAAACAAGTATCATAACATTTTAAACACATGCTTGTGTAGCTGTAATTAAATTTAGTTCTTATCTGCTAAATAATTAAATTTACTGCACTGAATGGATGTTATCAAAAGTGGAACAAGATAGTCATATGTCCTAACTTTTTCTGGGCCTTCACTGTTCTGAAAGTGAAAATTATGATTTTCTGAAAGATACAGAGAAATAAAATGAAGCTCCTCATTTATTTAACTATAGATCCCAATACAGAAAAGAGCCTGGCCTCAAAGGAGATTTGTTAATCCCTTTAACCACTGTCAAATAGATTTATCTTTGCAATAAATTTTAGTATGTTTTCAAAAACATTTTCCCATCATGGAAGAAAAAAAAAGAAACTGTTCAACTTGTAATGTAGCTATACTCTCCTCTGATATGTATTAATATTTTCATCTTAGACCATACTTTTAACAGGACATGTAGAATGAAGATAGTGGCAACCTGGCTAGCACTTAAAGGTCACACCTCTCACTGCTAAATTAAACAAAACTGTACTGATTATGAAATATTAATAGCAAAGTTCTGTTGCTCTTGATTTTTTGTAGTAGATATGATCAAAACCATATTTGGGTTTTTTTTTTTTTTTTTTTTGAATGTTAGTTAAAATAACATCAGTAGTCTAATAAAAAAA
>NW_018364291.1:0-1065 GCF_002078875.1 Numida meleagris | reverse complement strand
TGTGCACTGCTGTGCTGTGTTGCACTGTGCAATGCCATGCAGTGCTGCACGGTGCAATGCTGTGCCATGCTGCATTGTGCAATGCCACCAATGCACGGTGCAATGCTGTGCCATGTTGCTCTGTGCAATGCACATGCAGTGCTGCACGGTGCAATGCCACACCGTGCTGTGCTGTGCAGTGCTGTGCTCTGCTGTGATGTGCAATGCCACACGGCACTGTGGAGTGCAACGCTGTGCCTTGCTGCATTGTGCAAGGCTGTGCTGTGCCATGCAATGCTGTGCCGTGCTGCACTGTGCAATGCCACACAGCGCTGTGATGTGCAATGCCATGCAGTGCTGCACGGTGCAATGCTGTGCCATGTTGCTCAGTGCAATGCCACACTGTGCTGTGGTGTGCAATGCTGTGCCATGCTGCATTGTGCAAAGATGTGCTGTGCCATGCCTTGCAATGCTGTGTTGTGCTGCACTGTGCAATGCCACACAGCGCTGCATGGTGCAATGCTGTGCCATGTTACATTGTGCAATTCTGTGCCATGCTGTGACAATAGCACACCGCGCCGTGCTGTTTTGTGCAGTGCCACACCGTGCTGCACAGTGCAGTGCCACACAGCGCTGTGATGTGCAATGCTGTGCTGTGTTGCACTGTGCAATGGCATGCAGTGCTGCACGGTGCAAGGCTGAACCACACTGCACCGTGCTGTGCCATGCTGCACTGTGCAATGCTGTGCTGTGCTATGACAATGCCACACCACACTGTGCAGTTCTGTGCAGTGCCACACCGTGCTGCACTGTGCAATGCCACACAGCGCTGTGATGTGCAATGCTGTGCTGTGTTGCACTGTGCAGTGGCATGCAGTGCTGCACGGTGCAATGCTGTGCCATGTTGCTCAGTGCAATGCACATGCAGTGCTGCACGGTGCAATGCCACACCGTGCTGTGCTGTGCAGTGCTGTGCTCTGCTGTGATGTGCAAGGCCACACGGCACTGTGGAGTGCAACGCTGTGGCGTGCTGCACTGTGCAAAGCTGTGCTGGGGTGCATTGTGCAATGCTGTGTTGTGCTGCAC
>NW_018364290.1:0-1064 GCF_002078875.1 Numida meleagris | reverse complement strand
CCATAGCACCCCATAGCGCCCCATAGCACCCCATAGTGCCCCATAGCGCCCCATAGTGCCCCATAGCGCCCCATAGCTGCCCCATAGCGCCCCATAGTGCCCCATAGCGCCCCATAGCGCCCCATAGTGCCCCACTGTGCCCCACTGTTCCACATAGTGCCCCACAGAGCCCCATAGTGCCCCATAGCATCCCACTGTGCCCCATAGAACTATATGTGCCCCATAGCACCCCACTGTGCCCCATAGCGCCCCATAGTGCCCCATAGAGACCCACAGCACCCCATAGTGCCCCCATTGTATCTCACTGTGCCCCACTCCACCCCATAGCGCCCCATAGTGCCCCACTGTTCCCCATAGTGCCCCATAGAGACCCACTGTGCCCCATAGCGCCCCACTGTGCCCTATAGCTCCCCATAGTGCCCCACAGCACCCCATAGCGCCCCATAGCATCCCACTGTGCCCCATGGCACCCCATAGCACCCCATAGAGCCCACCTCTGCCCCATAGCAACCCATAGCGCCCCATAGTGCCCACCTCTGCCCCATAGCTCCCCATAGCGCCCTATAGTGCCCTACTGAGCCCCATATCTCACCATAGTGCCCCATAGAGCCCCACTGTGCCCCATAGCGCCCCACAGCACCCCATAGTGCCCCACAGCGCCCCATAGCACCCCACTGTGCCCCGTAGTGCCCCATAGAGACCCACAGCGCCCCACAGTGCCCCCATTGCATCCCACTGTGCCCCATAGAGACCCATAGCACCCCACTCTGCCCTATAGCGCCCCATAGTGCCCCATAGCTCCCCACTCTGCCCCAGAGTGCCCCATAGTGTCCCTCTGTGCCCCACAGAGCCCCACTCTGCCCTATAACGTCCCATAGCACCCCACTGTGCCCCATAGTGCCCCATAGCACCCCATAGAGCCCCATAGTGCCCCATAGCCCCACAGTGCCCCACAGTGACCCTCAGTGCCCCACAGCACCCCATAGAGCCCACCTCTGCCCCATAGCACCCCACTGTGCCCCATAGCTCCCCATAGCTCCCCATAGTGCCCTACCGTGCCCCAT
>NW_018364289.1:0-1066 GCF_002078875.1 Numida meleagris | reverse complement strand
GCTATTAACACTGTCTGGGCTGAAACAAGGGCACAGGGCACAGTGAAGTACTAACTCAAGTTAAGGCAAGTTCTTCAATGGATTTTAATACACTGGCTAAACACAGTCCTGGGAACAGGAAGAAGTATGCAGGCATGTTTTCCCTTGTGATAAAGGAAGAATAGGTTTCAAAATTGCCGAATAAAATATTTTTTTTATTTGCAACTCTATTTCCAGACAACATAAATAAATTACCTGTGCATTTTCAAATGGAATGTGTAGAGTTGCAACTAAAAATTTGATCATGTCTCTCTGTCAGACTTCTTAAGACCTTTCTTACCAGAGGTAATTTTTTCTGATTTAAAAAATTAATTCACATTAATTGTAATTTAAATGGACATACTATTTGGTTTGTATGCAGCATACTGTAAGGTATGTCTATGACATGTTGTTTGATAAACGCTTCTGAGAGTCCTAAACCAGTTCTTCACGTGTATGAAAATCTGCCTCGTTTATTGTCTTTGAAGGGAACCCTGAGGGAATAGCCATAAACTTACCCTAGTGCTGATTATTTTATCAGTCACAGGAGCAAAACGTGCTTTATCACAAAGACAGCGATTAAAGCAAAACCAAAAAGCCTTCACTTTTATGTCTGATGCTACAAGAAACTGTTACAAAAATAACTAATGGGAAACGTAAGCTTCTGCAACACACATTGTAAATGTATGCTCCCTAATACTTCGTTAAGAAAAAAAGAGCTCCATTAGTATTACAAAGGAAACATGTATTTTGTTTTTCTGCTGCTAAATATTGTATACCTATCATTATCCTTTCTTGTGTCATACACAGCTGCACATCTTCTCATGAAACATTCAACCTGTTGAGAAAATGATACTGCAAGTCAAATCCTGCTGCCTCATATGAGCAAACAGTTAACAAAGAAGAGATTTTAACACTCCTATGGATCTGGCTAAAATTTTGCTTTTTATTTTGTCTGTAACACTAAAATTTAATCACCAAACATGCAGAGATCTCAAAAAGAAGGAAACAAAAAACTATAGAAATACTCTCAAGTTTCTGGAAAACA
>NW_018364288.1:0-1005 GCF_002078875.1 Numida meleagris | reverse complement strand
CACCTCCCTCCCTCCCCTCCCCCTCTCCACACATCTCTGACCCCATAACCCCATACACAACCCTATGACCCCATACATGACCCCACGACCCCGTATTGACCTTTGACCCCGTGACCTCTGACCCCGTGACCTTTGACCCCGCTCCAGCAGCGTGCTCCGTGCAAGTGGGATACCCCCCTCCCCCCTCATCTCCAACCCCATAACCCCTATGTGACCCCCATGACCCCGCGACCCCATGACCTTTTACCCCGTGACCCTTGACACCGTGACCTCTGACCCCGTGGCCTCTGACCCCGTGACCTCTGACCCCGTGACCTTTGACCCCGCTCCCGCAGCGTGCTCCGTGCGAGCGGGACGCCTCCCTCCCCTCCCCCTCCCCCCCCATATCTCTGACCCCATAACCCCATACGCAACCCCATGACCCCATACATGACCCCACGACCCCTTAGTGACCTTTAACCCCCCCGGAACCCGTGACCTCTGACCCCGTGACCTTTGACCCCACTCCCGCAGCGTGCTCCGTGTGAGCGGGACGCGCTCCTTGCCGAGCCCTACACCCACCTCTCTGACCCCATACGTGACCCCATGACCCCATACGTGACCCCTATGACCCCTTAGTGACCCCATGACCCCTTAGTGACCCCATAACCCGTGACCTCTGACCCCCCATGACCCCGTGACCTCTGACCCCGTGACCTCTGACCTCCTCACAGCAGGCTCCATGCGAGCAGGTCACGCATCTCCACCCCCCCCCCATGGCTCTGACCCCAGAACCCCATATGTGACCCCACGACCCCTTAGTGACCCCATGACCTTTGACCCCGTGACCCCTGACCCAGTGACCTTTGACCCCTCCCGCAGCGTGCTCCGTGCGAGCGGGACGCGCTCCTTGCCGAGCCCTACACCCACCTCTCTGACCCCATACGTGACCCCATGACCCCATACATGACCCTGTGACCCCTTAGTGACCTTTGACCGCAGTGACCCCGTGACCCCGTGACCTCT
>NW_018364287.1:0-1081 GCF_002078875.1 Numida meleagris | reverse complement strand
TCCCCATCCCCGTCCCCATCCCCATGCTCACGGGTTCCAGCCCAGGTCTGCAGGGTTGATGTAGAGGATCCCTGCCCGGGACACGGTGGCCGGCGTGGCGGTGCGCAGGTGGCTGATCTCAAAGAGCAGCCGCATGGTGGGGTTGAGGGGGATGCGCTCGTTGCTGGCCAAGGTGAGGACCTGGGGGAAGCGGCCTGTCATGGAGGCAGCTCCGATTTTGTGGAGCGGGCACAAAGAGGTTTATCGTCCTCAGTTCGCAAGCCTAGCTCCTTGGGTGTGATGGCACCGACCTTATTGTCATCCATGACTGTGTTCAGGGACTCGATCCACATGGGGTCAATGTCGCCATCGAGGATGATCCACTTGGGCCCCTTGTGCGTGATGTTGGCCAGGTCACGCATCATTGAAGAAAACAGACCTGTTCATACAGAGGCACGTGGGCTTTTCCTGCCCAGCTCTTCCCACTCAAGGCACGTTTGCTGGGGCACGTGCTGGGTTGATGCTTCCCCTGCACACATGTGTACTCCCTCCTCTCCCCATCACCCCAGTAAAAAGCCCCATTGCTGTCCCCACGCCACGGGCAAGGTGTTCACAGTGGGATACATCCAGTGAGGGCATTTCCCCCTGTGTCAGCCCCTTGCCAAGGGGTCGGATGAGCCCGGTCCCACCCAGCCTTTCGTATAGCAGCGCCTGCCAGCTTTGGCCTCACCGTCCTTCCACTCTCGTGTAGATGGATGGATAATCCCAAAGAGCTCATCGCAGGTCACAGCCTTTGGGTCGAGGTCCACGGTGACCGGCTTCCGCTTCATGTTGCGGTACGTCTTGTTGAGCGACCTCAGCACCTGCGGGATGGGATTGCTGCAGCGGCGGTGGCAGCTCCTGTGGGGCCCTGCCGCCTTCTCCCAGCTCCCAGCCCCTCTGGGTGTGCTCGGCCGCTACCTGGGACTTGCCGCAGCCGGCATTGCCGATGACGAAGACGGAGTGCCGCACCTGCAGCAGCTCCTCCAGCTGCACCACCTTCAGCACAAAGCTGTCCTCCGCCTGCAGCTTCAGCTCCAGCACCGACTGCTTGATGATCTGG
>NW_018364286.1:0-1025 GCF_002078875.1 Numida meleagris | reverse complement strand
TGATTGGGGCACGGGGTGGTGATGTCACAAGGGGCAATGAGCAGTGATGTCATGTGATTGGGGCACGGCGTGATGATGTCACCAGGCTGGGCCAATGGTGTGACGTCACGGGGAAAACATGGGAGCAGGGGAGGGGACAGGGGAACTCACTGGGCCGCCATCTTGGCCTCCTCCTCCGCCATCTTGCCGTCCTCCTCGGCCGCCATCTTGACGCCCTCCTGGGCCCCCACCCTGACACCTCTGGCCGCCATCTTGTCCTGGTGGGCCGCCACCTCGTCCTCCTCCGCCGTTATCCCGACGTCCCCCTGGGCCGCCATCTTGTCCCCAACCGCCATCCCATCCTCAGCCACTGCCACGATGTCCTCCTGGGCCGCCATCTTGAAGCCCTCCTTGGTCACCATCTTGGAGTCCTCCTGGGCCGCCATCTTGGAGTCCTCCTTGGCCGCCATCTTGGAGCCCTCCTTGGCTACCACACAGTCCTCCTTGGCCGCCATCTTGCAGTCCTTGTCCACCATCCAGTCCTCCCGGTCCGCCATCGTGACGTCCCTTTTGGCCGCCATCTTCTCCCCTTCAGCCACCATCTTGTTCCCAGCCTCCACCTCGATGTCCTTGCCCACCATCTTGTCCTCAACCAACACCTCACCCTCCTCGGCCGCCATCTTGTCCCCATCCGCCATCTTGTCTCCCTCAACCGCCATCTCCCCCACCTCGGCCTCCATCTTGTCCCCCTCAACCGCCATCTTGCCCTCGGCCGCTCTCTTGTCCCCAGCCGCCATCTTGCCTTTGGTTAACATCTCGTCCCCCTCAATCGCCATCTTGCCCTCCTTGGCCGCCATCTTGTCTCCCTCAACCGCCATCTTGCCCCCATCCACCATCTTGCCCTCCTTGGCCGCCATCTTGCCCCCGTCTGCCATCTTGTCTCCCTCATCCGCCATCTTGCCCTCCTTGGCCGCCATCTTGTCTCTCTCAATCGTCATCTTGCCCCCATCCACTATCTCGCCCTCCTTGGCCGCCATCTTGCCCCC
>NW_018364285.1:0-1127 GCF_002078875.1 Numida meleagris | reverse complement strand
GGGCTGATGCTAGGGGGGTCAGGATCTGCCTGCTGGTGATCACTGGAATGAGGGTTCGTAGTTACCTTCACTGCTTTCAGCCGCTCACGTGTTTGGACCATGCGCTGTTAACAAGGACGTGGTTTTCTGGTTCCCGTTGTTGCAACACTGTTTTGGTTACTGGATGTCCTGACAAGGGGGGGCTTTTACAAAGCAAACCTTGAGTTTCGATTTGATTAACAAACCTCACCCTTTTCTTTATTACAGCGGGGTTGGTCTCTTCTCACTGGTGTCAGGACGTGGGGACATGGGACATGGCCTCAAGTTGCACCAGGGGAAGTTTAGGGTAGATATCAGGAAGAACTGGAATAGGCTCCCCAGGGGGGTGGTTGAGTCACCATCCCTGAATGTGTTTAAAATGCGCTTGGATGTGGTGCTCAGGGACATGATTTAGCGGTGGGCTGCTCGAGTTAGGTTGCGGTTGGACTTGATGGTCTTGAAGGCCTTTTCCAACCTGAGCAATTCTATGATTGAATGATTAAGAGGTTTGAGGCCAGGATAGAGGACAAGACGTCGGTAAGTACCAGTGGTGGAAGGGAGGAGAGAAGGAAGTGGTTTAGGGAGGCCTAGAGGATAGAGGAGTGGCAGGACTCTGGAGGAGTGACGTAAAAGTGAAAGCAAAGCACGCAGGTGGTATTAGGTGTAGGAGGACGGGTATGCAGAAGGTCTCCCATTCTTCTCTCCTGCGCACGTATCTGTACAGTCCCTGTCAACTCTCTCCTTGCCTGACATGCGATTTAGAGCTTGCGATGGAAAAGGAAGGAAGGGGAAGCAAAGAAAGGGAATGATAAAACACAGTGAGGATCTTTGCCATCAACGTGATGAGTGAAGCAGCTGGGCTGGAGAAAGGAGTGACGGCCCGCATGACTAGGGACCTTGCCAGAAGCCTGAGAGAAGATTCTGGCAGGACGGAGTCTGGCTTGCTTGGCCTACATCTTCAGAAACGTTAGCGTCACCCTTCCTCCAAACCTGCCGATAGCTAAGAACAGAGGAACAAGTACAGGGAGGTGAGGGGAAGCTGCTTCCCAAGGGGAAAAGCAAGGAACCAAGCTGAGTAGTGGAGGCACGCTGGTGGTGTTCCTCATGTT
>NW_018364284.1:0-1078 GCF_002078875.1 Numida meleagris | reverse complement strand
CCGTGCCACCATCTCGAGGGACAACGGGCAGAGCACAGTGCGGCTGCAGCTGAACAGCCTCAAGGCCGAAGACACCGCCACCTACTACTGCGCGAAACAAGATGGTAGTGGTTGTGGTTACGGTAATTGTGCTTGTGACATGGATGGCACGGGGACACGTGTTCATCTGCAGCTGGGATGGTTCCCCTGGGATGCAGAGCTCAGTGCTGGGGGCTAAGAATTGTGTCTGTGCACTGAATGACCATGACCATGACCATGACCATAACCATAACCATGATCGTAAACATGACCATGACCATAACCATGACCATGACCATGACCATAACCATGACCATAACCATGACCATGACCATAAACATGACCATGACCATGAGCATCTGCATGACCGTATCCATCTCCATCACCACCACCACCACCATCCCTTCCTCAGACAATTCTGTGCTCAGTTCCATCCCTGCGGGCTCACTTCTGGAGCAGGAGCACGGCACGGGGCTGGAGTTTGTTGCGGGTATTAACAGCGGTGGTGGTACCACAAGATACGGGGCGGCGGTGTATGGCCGTGCCACCATCTCGAGGGACAACGGGCAGAGCACAGTGCGGCTGCAGCTGAACAGCCTCAGGGCTGACGACACCGCCACCTACAGCTGCGCTAAAGATGCTGGTGCTGGTGCTTGTGCTGGTGCTGGTGGTTGGATTGGTGCTGGTGCTGGTGCTCCTGGTGCTGGTGGTGCTGACCACGCTGCTTGGATCGGCGTCGCTGCTGCTTTCCTGCTCTCCGGCAGAGTCACCTGTGGGAACCTGTGCCCACGTGAGGGGCAGAGGCGCTGCCTGACCCCCACCTCCCTGCTCCAGCGCCCCACTGCTCTCAGGGGGAAGAAGTTTGCCCTTCCACCCCACCTGAGCCCACCAGAGCATCCTGACGCCGTCAACTCTCGTCCCAACGCTCTTCCCGGAGCACAGCCTGTCCCCCTCGCTCCAAGCTCCTCTCGGGGTCAGCACTTCACCCCGAGCTGGGTTCTGAAATGGGAGATCTGCTCAACTCCTTCTGGCAGAGCTTCTGTCAGATGGGAGTGGGTTC
>NW_018364283.1:0-1128 GCF_002078875.1 Numida meleagris | reverse complement strand
TGAAATAATTTTTTGCACTCTTGGGAATTCCCATAAGTGGGCAGAGAAGCAGTGATATGCTATAAGGGATGAAGGCGCATTTCAGATCTGTCAGCCTCACCAGTTTATGGAGTCTGGAAATGAATGAGCTGTAATTGAGAATAAAATTTCTGTGTTTGCTGAGCTAAGCCTAAATCTGATTCTCTATCAGCAACAAAATCATTGCAGAAAAATATCATAAGGAGAGTAAAAGTAACTATACAAATCTGTTTTATGAATAGGCATTTTTGCATCATTTTCACTAGAGCATGAACATCATATTAAACTAAATTAATTCAGTTCAGGCAAAACCATTTCATTTTTATGTCAGATTGATAGCCCAAATCTTAAGAAGAAAGAATTCAGGATCCATTTGTGCATCTGCATTTTTGCATAAGATTATCTATATGTGCATGCGTTGGGGATTTTCATTGCGTATCCTTCTAGAATACCTCACCTGGTTATTTCACACTGGCTGAAACTCGGATTTTAACTGTGAAAGCTACAACTTGGTCTTCTGGGTGTGTCAGTACATCTGTGTGACATATATCAAGGTTTTTGCTGCTGCAAATGTTCTGCGTTAACTCTAGAAGTAAGTGTACAATAATGTTAGAGGCAATTAAAGCCTTTCACAGCTGAAAGATACAAAAAAGCAGGATAGAATAAAAAAATACTGTTGTAACTTCTTTATGATACAACAATAAAATCTGAATGTGTAGTCATAAGTACTGATGTATCTACAGACAACATACTGCATTCAGAAATAGTGAAAACATTTGAAATGCTGATGAAATAAGCTTCAAAATCATTCTCACAGCCTAGCATTTTAGGTAAAAATATAGGAATTTTCTCCTTTCTGAAAACCCAGGATGATTAGGGAAATTTAGGTAAATTCTATGGTGCCTACATTGAATTCATTACATCTTTTTAGTCTGTATGCTCATAACAGGTCTGCATGCTGTGCCACTGCACTGTCAAAACCACCACCCTATGAATTCCCCTATATAATACTAATTATCTAGGCTTTATTTAATTTCCCCTTACCAGAAATTACAGTTCACATTTCCTGCTTCTGGTCTTTTCTCTGCTCTCTCTTATCTTCTGCCTTTT
>NW_018364282.1:0-1071 GCF_002078875.1 Numida meleagris | reverse complement strand
TTTTGGGGCAAAAGAGGGCGCTTTTGGGCCAGATGTGCTGTGTTTTAGGGGGAAACGCGGCTGTTTTGGGGGAAACTCTTGGCTTTTTAGGGAACCATGTTGGGTTTTGGGGGAACTCTTGGTGTTTTGGGGGAACCATGTTGGGTTTTGGGGGAACCATGTTAGGTTTTTTGGGAGCTCTTGGTGTTTTGGGGGAACCACGTTGGGTTTTGGGGGAACCACATTGGGTTTTGTGGGAGCCATGTTGGGTTTTGGGGGAACCATGTTGTGTTTTGGTGGGAGCCATGTTGGATTTTGGGGGAGCTCTTGGTGTTTTGGGGAGCCATGTTGGGTTTTGGGGGAGCCATGTTGGGTTTTTGGGGAGCTGTTGATATTTTGGGGGAGCCATGTTGGGTTTTGGGGGAGCCATGTTGGATCTTGGGGGAACTCTTGGTGTTTTGGGGAGCCATGTTGGATTTTGGGGGAACTCTTGGCGTTTTGGGGAACCATGTTGGGTTTTGGGGGAGCCATGTTGGATTATGGGAAATGTGTTGGCGTTTTGGGGGAACTCTTGGTGTTTTGGGGGAACCATGTTGGGTTTTGGGGGAACCATGTTGGGTTTTTTGGGAGCTCTTGGTATTTTGGGGGAACCATGTTGGCGTTTTGGGGGAGCTCTTGGTATTTTGGGGGAACCATGTTGGGTTTTGGGGGAACTCTTGGCGCTTTGGGGAACCATGTGGGGTTTTGTGGGAACCATGTTGGGTTTTGGGGGAGCTCTTGGTGTTTTGGGGAGCCATGTTGGGTTTTGGGGGAACCACGTTGGGTTTTGGGGGAGCTCATGCTGTTTTGATGGAGCCATGTTGGGTTTTGTGGGGGCTCTTGGTGTTTTGGGGGAACCATGTTGTGTTTTGGGGGAACTCCTGGTATTTTGGGGGAGCCATGTTGTGTTTTGGTGGGAGCCATGTTGGATTTTGGGGGAGCTCTTGGTGTTTTGGGGGAGCCATGTTGGGTTTTGGGGGAGCCATGTTGGGTTTTTGGGGAGCTGTTGATATTTTGGGAGAGCCATGTTGGGTTTTGGGGGAGTCATGTTGG
>NW_018364281.1:0-1029 GCF_002078875.1 Numida meleagris | reverse complement strand
CCTATGGGGCGCTATGGGGCTGCTGTGGGGTTAGGGGGACCCATGGGGCGCTATGGGGCTGCTGTGGGGTTAGGGGGACCTATGGGGCGCTATGGGGCTGCTGTGGGGCCCTGTGGGGCTGCTGCGGGGTTAGGGGGCCCTATAGGGCAGCGCTGGAGCTGTGGGGCTGCTGTGGGGTGCTATGGGGGATGCTATGGGGCGCTGCGTGTCTATGGTGTCTCTGTGTGTCTATGGGGCGCTATGGGGCCGGGTATGGTTCTATGGGGCCGCTATGGGGCTCTATAGGGCTATGAAGCGCTATGGGGCCTCTGTGGGGCTGCTATGGGGCTCTGTAGTGCTGTGGGGCGCTATGGGGCTGCTATGGGGCTCTATGGGGCTGTGGGGCGCTATGGGGCTGCTATGGGGCTCTGTGGGGCTCTATGGGGCTGCTATGGGGCTCTATGGGGCTGCTATGGGGTTCTATGGGGCTCTATGGGGCTGCTATGGGGCTCTATGAGGTTGTGGGGCGCTATGGGGCTCTATGGGGCTGCTATGGGGCTGCTATGGGGTTCTATGGGGCTCTATGGGGCTGCTATGGGGCTCTATGAGGCTGTGGGGCGCTATGGGGCTGCTATGGGGCTCTATGGGGCTGTGGGGTGCTGTGGGGCTGCTATGGGGCTCTATGGGGCTGTGGGGTGCTATGGGGCTGCTATGGGGCTCTATGGGGCTGCTATGGGGCTCTATGGCTCTGTGGGGCGCTGTGGGGCTCTGTGTGGCTGTGGGGCGCTATGGGGCCGCTATGGGGCCAGGTATGGCTTCTATGGGGCTCTGTGGGGTGCTATGGGGTGACAGACATGACTCTATGGGGGCCTGTGGGGCTGTGTGGGGCCGAGTATTGCTCTGTGGGGCAGAGTATGGCGCTATGGGGCACTATGGGGCCGAGTATTGCTCTGTGGGGCAGCTATGGGGCAGTATAGGGCACTATGGGGCAGAGTATGGTGCTGTGGGGCTCTGTGGGGCTGTGTGGGGCTCTATGGGGTGCTATGGGGC
>NW_018364280.1:0-1131 GCF_002078875.1 Numida meleagris | reverse complement strand
CGACCTCTAATTCCCCAACCTCCCCATCCCTCCCGACACCGAGCCCTAATTAACGAACCTCCTGCTAATTACTCCCGCAGCCGCCGGCCGGATGATCGCCAACAGCCTCAGCCGTGACCCCGCCGCCATCTCCGTCACCGTCCCCAACCACGCCACCAGTACGGGCCCCCCCCTTCCCACGCTGCCCCCACCCCATTCCCGTCCCTTGTCCCCATCCCATTGTCCCTTGTCCCCCTCCTGTCCCCTCCCCTGTCCCCACTGTCCCTTGTCCCCAGTTCCCATCTCCCCACCCCGTTCCCATCCTGTCCCATGTCCCCATCCCATGTCCCCATCCCAAACTGTCCCCTCCCATGTCCCCACTGTCCCTTGTCCCCAGTTCCACCTCCCCGCCCCTTTCCCATCCTGTCTCTTGTCCCCATCCCACGTCCCCTGTCCCCACATCCCATGTCCCCATCCCAAACTGTCCCCTCCCACGTCCCCACGCTGCCCCTTGTCCCCATCCCATTGTCCCTTGTCCCCCTCCTGTCCCCCTCCCCATGTCCCCACTGTCCCTTGTCCCCAGTTCCCATCTCCCCATCCCATTCCCATCCTGTCCCTTGTCCCCATCCCACGTCCCCTGTCCCCACATCCCATGTCCCCATCCCAAACTGTCCCCTCCCATGTCCCCACGCTGCCCCTTGTCCCCATCCCATTGTCCCTTGTCCCCCTCCTGTCCCCTCCCCATGTCCCCACTGTCCCTTGTCCCCAGTTCCCATCTCCCCATCCCATTCCCATCCCGTCCCTTGTCCCCATCCCACATCTCCTGTCCCCACATCCCATGTCCCCATCCCAAACTGTCCCCTCCCCATGCCCCCACACTGTCCCTTGTCCCCACCTCCCCACCCCATTCCCATCCTGTCCCTTGTCCCCATCCCAAACTGTCCCCTCCCACGTCCCCATGCTGCCCCTTGTCCCCATCCCATTGTCCCTTGTCCCCCTCCTGTCCCCTCCCCATGTCCCCACTGTCCCTTGTCCCCAATTCCCACCTCCCCATCCTGTTCCCATCCTGTCCCTTGTCCCCATCCCATGTCCCCATCCCAAACTGTCCCCTCCCCATGTCCCCACTGTCCCTTGTCCCCACCTCCCCATCCC
>NW_018364279.1:0-1028 GCF_002078875.1 Numida meleagris | reverse complement strand
TTCTTCAGGTTGTCGAAGATCAGCCGCCCTGCGCCCCACAGCGACCCATAGCGACCCATAGAGACCCATGGCGACCCATAGAGACCCATAGAGACCCATAGCGACCCATAGAGACCCATAGAGACCTATAGAGACACATACGGACCCATAGAGACCCATAGAGACCCATAGCGACCCATAGAGACCCATAGCGACCCATAGCGACCCATGGCGACCCATAGAGACCCATAGAGACCCACAGCAACCCACCCATAGAGACCCATAGCGACCCACCGCGACCCATAGAGACCCATAGCGACCCACCGCGACCCACAGCGGCCCGTAGAGACCCACAGCGACCCACCCATAGAGACCCATAGCGACCCACCACGACCCACAGAGACCCATAGCGACCTACAGCAACCCATAGAGACCCATAGTGACCCACAGCAACCCATAGAGACCCATAGAGACCCATAGCGACCCACAGCGGCCCTCAGAGACCCACTGAGCCCCATAGGGACCCATAGAGACCCACAGTGACCCACAGAGACACACCCATAGCGACCCATAGAGACCCATAGCGACCCATAGAGACCCATGGCGACCCACAGCGACCCATAGAGACCCACAGCAACCCACCCATAGAGACCCATAGCGACCCACCGCGACCCATAGAGACCCATAGCGACCCACCGCGACCCACAGCGACCCACTGCGACCCATAGAGACCTATAGCGACCCACCGCAACCCATAGCGACCCACCGCAACCCACAGCGGCCCGTAGAGACCCACAGCGGCCCACAGCAACCCACCCATAGAGACCCATAGCGACCCATAGCGACCCACCGCGACCCATAGAGACCCATAGCGACCCACCGCGACCCATAGAGACCCATAGCAACCCACAGCAACCCATAGAGACCCATAGAGACCCACAGCGGCCCTCAGAGACCCATAGAGACCCACTGAGCCCCATCGGGACCCATAGACACCCACAGTGACCCACAGCGACCCACCGTGACCCATAGAGACCCATAGCGACTCA